>NW_022156720.1:1732563-1818898 GCF_004355905.1 Pyricularia grisea
GGAAAAGAGAAAAGACAGGGGAAAGAAATCGGAAACAAATTAAAGAGAGAGAAAATACAGCAGCCGCCAGCCGCCAAAGAAAGATACAATGCGCCTGTCGCCCGATAAAAAAAAGCCCCGTTTCACAGCTTTCCACGGCAGGTCACAAAGTTTAACAGCCGTCTTCCGAACCCGGGTTTTCTCTCACGCCCAGCTCCGCGTGGCATGGAAACTTGACTGACGCGAGGCCGCCCTAATACAGGTTTTTGATCGCTAGTAGTCTCCTGCCCGGTAATTTCGGCGTCTTCGTCGTCCAGGATATCGTCTAACATGGAGCCCTCTGATCCCTCTACCGTCATGGGCTTGGGTTCGGTTGGGATTTTATCGACGTGGTGGACGACATCTTCATGAGGCGCCTCCTTCCCCAGAAGAAACAAGTCCAGCCGCTGTATCTCTGCATCGTCGATTCCCTCCTGAACCACCCGATCGAGCTTCCCGCCGTCCCATGCAATTCCATGCCAGAGTAACACTCCAATTACGCGGCACTTGGAGAGGTCTTCGCGAAGAGTCGAAGTGAGTGTGCCCGTCCAGCAGAGGTCTATCTCTTCCCAAAAGGCCTCTCTCAGCGTCTGCACGTCTGCAAAGTATCGAAACACGCTCATGGGTGGCGGGTACTGCGTGCTCGAATCCCCTCCCGTCGACTCGCCCAGGAACTCCTCAAGCCCATAGAGTTGGATTCCCATTGGGAGCCACTCGGCTTCTGCCCAGTCCAGAACTCCCGAGATTCGTGGGCCTTGCGGGTCGATCATGATGTTGCCGGGAACGACGTCGCCATGCGTCAGTACCCACGGAATCGTGCTCTCTGTCTCGCGCAGGTAGTCAAGGGAACTCCTCGCGAACGGTTGAAAGCGTTCAGGTAGTCTGTCACGGAGCATTTCGAGTCGATGTTGGAGAGAGCTGCCGACGCGACCGAGGCTCGGGGGAGGGTGTCGGACTTTTTGATTACACCCTTTCGCCACAAAACGGGCAAGATTCCGGACGAGAGCTTCCCTATCAGCATATTGCCGATTTGGAGGTTTGTCTTGACTCTCGTTGCGATATTCAGCGAGAGAACTACCGCCGATGCGGTCATGCACGTAGAGGTTCATGCTGATTGGGTTCGCCGGGTTTAGAACAACCACTTCGACGGGACCCAGATACTCCGAGTTTGGCACTAGGTCGGCATAGACCTGTCTTGCCTGCTTGATAATGCTCAAATCCAAAAAGTCGGTGCCCAGACGATACTGGAGCACCTTGGAATCGCCAACAAGAAGCGAATAGGAGCATCCGCCCTGAAATGGAACAGGTCGAATCGCCTCGGTCGGGTATCTACGTCGGGCGATGTCGTTGCATTTCTCTTCTATTATAGTGCTCGACTCTATACTGCTTGTGCCGAGGGCGGTGGTGTCACTTTGGCTACCCGCGCTAACACGGGCGAAGAAATCGGCTGAAGATGATGCCATTATTGCGAGTAAGCTTTTGGGCCAGGAGTCTTTTCCAGGCGTTGGCTGAAATACTACGAAACTTTGGAAAGATCCAAAAGACAAAAAAAGGACCATTGCGACCAGGTTTTTTTCTGGTTAAATCGAATGAAACCCAGATCCCAAGTGATTCAGCTAACCCACGTGTTCTCGGCTACAATACACAACCACCCGCCCAGCTTCCCCGCCGTTCTTGGAAAGCCACAAGGGTTGTATTGCATATAAGGATGGACTAGACTAGAGCTTTCCAAGCGATTTGAATCCTTGCAAATGCCATGCAGCTTATGGCGTTTATCATCCCACCCTCCTGCAGTCTCCGCATGACTGCCAATGTCTAGACTAGACTTGTGCTTATCAACCTTGCGTCTGCACGCACGTGTCGTCCGCCTTGCAGGATTAAGGGTCAAGCTGGGCGGTTGCAGCGGGTATGCAATCTGACCTTCATATCTACATTTCATCTTCCACACATCCCCTACAAAATGCATTGTGACAAGGCGCCGAGCTATTGTTCATCTGTCAATTTCTATCTTATATCACGCAGGTGGACGGTATCGGCTCCAATCTGAGCTTGTTTACCTCGTTGACCAACTCCAGCGAATCACTGACTAGGTCTTCGAAATATCAAGGTATGTAGGTTCTTCACAATTGTTCATCTGCCCCATTTACATCGCGGCATGACTTTCGGGCTCGACCTCAAACATAGTTACACATTATCCAAGCTGTAAGATGGCTGTGGCTAGACACCAACGTTGATGGGGGTGTGGGCGTGGGATATTGTCTTCATCGTCAAATCGATAACCAGGTTATTGACTGGCCGCTGGCCACCGCTACTATTTGCCAAGCGATCAAAATATCTCGTATCAATAAAAGATTGACTCTTAACCATTTTCTTGATAAAACCGTCTGCATATTTAGGCAAGACTTTTCTACTCCCATCTTCCCATCAAAGAAACAACTTGCCAGACATCCCATGTCTGCAGCCGTTAGAGTCTGAAGCACAGAAACGCAGACTACAATAAGGATAGCAGAAGATGCTCGGGCCCATTTCAAGTCTCCCGCATCTCGCGATGCCTCAAAGACTCTTTCCGGGACGGTTGAGGCCAGGTTATCGCCTAAACACCCCAGACGTGGGCATCGGCAGCACAGCGATTGAAGTCATGGTCGGAGGTGCCTCTTTTTGTGAACCAGCCGCCTTGTTTTCTCTTTTATACATACCATACGGATTCTATGGCAGCATATATAGATGCCTCGCGCTGGCTCTTGCGCAAAACAGCTTCAGCCATACTCGGCTCAGAGGGGCTTTCACTGCCTACGCTCTCGCTGGCATGATCAGCCCATTAGAACTCCCTCTATCCATGCTATTCTAATATCAGTCCAAAACACTGCAACCAAGTTACTATACTCGAGCCATATCCTTCTCCAATTGCTCACGAAGCCTAGCTTGTCTGATACTACGAAACTGCTCGTATGATACATATTTCTTCCCTGTGGCGTAACAACATCATACCCGTAAATCATATAAAATGGGACCGGGTCCAGTGCCAGCCAGGTATTCTCTTGTTCTGCATATGAATCACATTTGTCACATTTTCCCCCTAACTTGTACATGATTCGATGCCCACTCGCCGGGGTCGACATGATAAACGTTATGCATGGGGTCCTTTCGAGTTCAGAACAGGTTTGGATTTTTTTAATCTACAGCATCCGTATGTGCGCGGTAAGTGATGGTGTAATCCGGTCCTTGGGGATGAGTATAGCCTCAGGGTACAAAACCGTGGCTGTAAATATAGTCCGGGATCTCTGGTATCGATTCTGTAAAGGACCGACGGCATATCGGTTGCAATCCTAAAAGAGGCAAAGGCGACGTGTCTAAACAAAGTATAATACAAAATCTTGTGTTAAAAAAAAAAAAAAAAAAAGGTATTATAGGACAGGATCAACGGTCAAGTGACACTTAGGTATCCAAATGGAGATTTTTTGTGGATTCCTGTGAATGTTTTGTGAAAAGCCGAGAGAGGAAAAAATAGTAATAAACAAATAGAGACGTTATGTTAGAAGTTTTTATTATTCTTGTTTGTGCGTGCATAATACAAGCGTTTGTTGGGGTCTCCCCGGTTGACAAGGTATTTCGATAGGCAAGGTAGGCAGGAATAAGCCACATACAGTACGAGTCTCCCACAGCTCTGTATAGCTTAAAAAAGTAAAAGTATTCCGCATTTAGACCCGGAGAAATAAGGGTATTACGAAGTTTATCGCATACGATCCTCTTAACTTAGACAATTATCCTATTTATACTTCTATTCGTTTATATATCGCTACATGAAGACCAGAGCCCATGTACAGTGAATACTAATAATAGCAGGTGTGATAACTATAACTACCATGTTATGTAAGTAATGTAGAAACTTTATAACTCTGTGACTGGGGGCAATTTGGACATGGTTGACTACCTAGGTATGTAGGCCAAGTGACTCGGCGCAGATTAATATTGATTGCTATTTTATTTATTTAGGTACCTTTAAAATAAAATACGCAGGTATTTATAGACGAGTACATGGCTGGCGGAGAATTTTATATATGCGTATTTGGCCGATGAAGCACTCGTGATCATAATAATCGTTGCCAAATCTAGCGGACTCAAGCTACATTGCATGTCATGACTCTCTTTGAACCTATATTTATCAGTCTAGTCAAGCAAATAAATATACACAGCGCTTGTCTGCCACACCTGTTGTGCATTTTGCTAACTACATTCTTCACCAAAACACATCTATTTACCACTTGTGTATTACAGTCGTTTTAATTTTTAAATCGTTCCTTTAAAACAGACCAACTATCAGACTTTAGTTCTAATAAATAATGAAGCCATTTGTCATTCTTACCCTTTTTACATTGGCCAGCGCTGCGCCCGGCGGTCGCCGCAAGGGGAAAAGGCCCGGCCACCCCCGCGGATCCGAACCAAGTCAGAGCGGGCCGGTAGTAAGCCAGAGCGGAGGGGAACCAGCAGGTTGGGAACGCTGCATGAAAACATGCAAATCGGACAACATTGACAGCTTTGGTCTGGGAAGCCTTTATACCTTCTGTAAGGCAGATTGCCGATCAAAGTTGGGCCTGCAGAACACGGACTTTTTGAAAGTTTCTCATAGGAATGCGTTTAATGCGTACTAGTATCTGGGCGGTTGATTAGGATTGAAGTTTACTAGGTGCTTTGTTGAGGGGGGTGGGGGGGCGTGTAGTATATAGTTGTTTCGAACAAGATATATCGCGGGACTTAGTTTTAGTCCCAAGTTAGAAACATGCTTGGGCGATTTGGAAAATAGGAGAATCTGGCAAGGCAAATGTCAACTGTTACTTGTTTTATTATATTCATATTTGACCTGGCCATCGTCTTTGAACGCTGGGAGTGTTACCACCTTGTTTGTTTGCATACAGCTTGTCGTCGGTCAGAGGTTCGTTGACGACGCAGTAGACAACCATGGACGGCAGCCACTACACTTGACAAAGAACTGTGGGCCCTTCCGGAATGTCGAGGCAACCCCAGTATCTGGTACTGCGTCAAATTGTTGCTATGGCGGGTGCACTGGCACAAGATTATGAGGCATGGAGGTTCATTCCAGGGCCGATGACGCTCCGTACATGTGGTCCAAGAATATTCACCCCCCCGAGGGTGATAGTAAGGCTGCGAATGGAGCACCCATGTGTTGGGTGTAGAACGGATGATCCCTGGATATGCAATCCTGGTGGACGAGCTGACTTTGGACCCGTACAAAAGGCGTCCCTTGGTTCTCGCGGCCGAGATGAAAGCGCCCGAGCCCGTAGTGGCGACGACGCGGCCGAGACTACGGCCGTTGCTGCGGTCTTTTTTTTTTTTTTTTTTTGGTTGCTAAAAGCCCGGGGTTATCGTCGGCTCTGGTCAGTGAACATCATTGCTTTTTTTTATGGACTAGACCGGGGTTGGCTGCCTGGTTGCCCGGATGGTTGTAGCTGCAGAAATTAGGACTATGCTGTTCCTGAACCGTGCGTCGAGGCCATGGCAGCAAACCTCGCCGCTGTGGAGGAATGCAGCCCGGTGGGATCAGGAGGGGGTTGGGTGGCGCAACGTCGTCGTCGCCCTTGTCGTGGTTCACGTCCAGGCCAAAGGCCGACGTCAGGGGAGGGGGTGGATGCTCAACAGCTGCAAACACTTAGCCGCCAAAAGTGGCCTTCCCGGAGGGTTCATCTGCCGTTGATGCCTGCCGTAGGATGAGGACCTCCCACTTGGGGACGGTGGGGTTTCGAATGAGGTGTGTTTGTATGTCCTGCTGGCCCTGCAGGATAATCCAGGCTATGCATGGACCTGAAACGGGCTTCTGAGTTTGCCTGGAGCAGGTCCCAATGTGAATATTTGGATTGCTGTGCTTGTTTAGTTGAATAATAGCATTGCGGTCTCGAGTGCTGTGGGTTTCTTTCATCAATTTGCTCCTTTTTTGTACCTGAACCCGCTGTCCTTCTCGTTACCATCAGTAAATGTACTCCTTGACTTGGATAGTCGATATGTCACCATGAAGACACATCCACTACCTATCTACCTGGACAATAGACTGAAATCTGCGCTGCCCTTCCAATGGCCATGACCTCAAGGCCACAAAGCACTAAAGTGAGCCTCGCATTTTTCTTCAAGACACAATATCCGGGAGGAGATCATCGTGTTGTTTTGTGCAGCCAACTCGGTATATAAGTCCCCAACCCAACGCAAGAATAAACAAGATACACAGAACACGCTAATCCCATCCCAAAGAATTTTATTTTTTTGTTCATTCTGTCGGGACTTGTGCAAATGCAATTAAGCACTCACATCCATTCGTCCACCAGAATACTGCGCCCAAAAAAAAGGCTCATTTCCAAGTCTTTCTTACCACACCCAGAGCACCTTGTGATGCAAGACTCTTGTGTCCAGCCTCTCAAACTCTCCAGGAGTAATCCACGAATCGTTGGTTGGGAGCTTGGCGAAAACGCTGGCGCCCTTCCAGACCACGACCTGCTCGTCCATGTCCCTCGCGCTGCGACTCACTAGTATCTTTTCGTGCAGATCCGGTCGCCGGGCCTTGAGCTTTTCCTCGAGGTACGGCGCAAAGTTTGGTATCTTGGATCCGCCTCCAATCACCATGATGGAGCCGAGCAGGTCCCGCAGCTTCTTCTCTTCGCCCTTGGCCGCGTTCTGTATCGACATCATGATGGCGATGTCGAGTGGCACCACGGGGAGCACGCTGTCGCGCTCGGTGGCAAGGGCTGTCTGTGACCGCGCGATGGCATCCACAAACATGCCCGCAGGCGGAGGCTGTTGCTGTGGTAGCGTCCCGTTGGGCGCGCTTGGCGGTGCAGGAGTGCCGCCGCCACCGTTCCTGCCGCTCGGTGCAGGGCTGCTGGCGCCGTTGATCACGTCTTTTCCGCCGCCAAATATAAAAGGGGGTGGAACAGGCGTGCTGGCACCCTCGGGAGTGGGCGACGGCGCTTTGCTGGTGGCTGGTGTGCCACCGTTTAGGTCTGCGCCGCTCCTGTTGAGGTAGTTGAACGGCTGTGCCTTCTCCTTGCTGGGTGTCGCCATGGGATCATGGGACCCGCCATTAACGGTCGGCACAATCGTGGGCTTGATGTGTGCAAGAACAGCGAACTGAGCAGCCGATGTGGGATCATCTGGGTATTCTACGTCGTAGGCATTATACGACCTGTCAATGAGCTTCCTACGACCACGCAACTTTGTGCTGTTGTCAAAAATTGCAGGCTCATAAAGTCCCATTGACGCCAGAAGGCCCTCGTCGTAGAGCTTGAAGCTGTACTTTTGCGTCGGTTGATTGGGCGCCCGAACGTGAAACGTGTTTTCGACCACCTTGATGTTCTCCTGTGAGAGGGTACAGTACTTGATTTTCAACTCCTCGGCGAGAAGGAAGTCGTATCGCCTCCTTAGATTCATGTCTTCATATGGCAGATTGTCATATAGCATCATCTTGATGAATGCCTCGGTGACGTCGTAGCCTCCGAATTTCAAGTTGATGCGAGAATCCTCGATGCAGAGACCATCCTCAACACAGGTAATGGCCGTCTTTTGTGCTCCAACATCAACAACGCAGGCCTGCGTATAGCCAGCGCCAAATGTCCCTGCTAGACTCTCCTGTATGAAGCAGATCTTGTTGAACTCGAACCATGTCATGCATGAACGGAGTACCATCTCGACGTACTTTTTATCGTAGAGGTCAGGGATGACAAAGACGCAAGAATAGCTGGGCCAGGTGCTGTTGCGCGTCAGTCCCAGCTCCTGTCGCAGCGCCCTGTCCAAGATGGTCTCAAAGTCGTCATGCAACCGCTCAGCCGATGTGTACTCGTCCTCGTTCAGCCAGCCGTGTTGCATTGGCCACCAGAGCTTGAATTTTGGGTTCGAGTCGTTGGGAATCAGCTGCGCCTGATGGCCGATGAAGCACGACGCCAATGAAGCCTCATCCTCTAGTGTGCCGACATCTGTCCACGCAACTTCTATGGGGTCGTTGTGCTTCGGAATCGTCTCTCCCTTGGTGCGCCTGTTGAAGTTTTGAACGAGCTCTTTGCTGTTTGGGAGGACCTTGCGTTTGTTGGCGCGCATGTCGACCTTGAGATCGTTGCTCATCCGCTGATACCTTTTGGCCCACTCCTCGCCGTACTTTTGGTCTGTGGTCGCGGCTTCAAACTGCCTCCTTGGAAGCGCCTCGTGCTCTTCGTCCTCCGTCTGCGGCCACTTGGTTGCCACAACCATGGGCACCGTCTTGGGCAGCGCATCGCTCGCAAACCCTATGCGTAGGTTCTGGCTGCCTGGGTGTATCACTATTATTTTAGAGGGATCTGAGGCGTCGAGGGGAGGTTGAGCACCCTCCTCGGCGGGTGGGACGTCCTGAGGGGGTAGAGGTAGATCGCCGTTCTGCGCGAGTGCGCGATCGCGGTCCTTGGCGGTTTGCACGAGCCTATCGCGGGCGGCATCGCCTTGTATCCTCAAGGCGAGAATCTGGTCATCGCGTTTCATGTACTCTCTTGAAGCTGTGTGTCAGCGTATGGCATGAACAGAGGCTGGTAGGCTGGTAGCCCGGGATGACGGGGGCGATAGCGTACGTGTAGTAGTTCTTTTGATTTATCGGGGCCACATCCGGCCAGCTCGACTGTTTCATGCCATTGTCGGTTCGTTCCAATCCTTTCGTCCAGGAAAGCGGTTAGTATGATCATGCGGTAGCAACCCGAGCTATTTTATTGCATCTGGATGCTTGGGCCACGGGTTCAAGTGCTTCACACTCACCCTCGCGGAGTAGGACGCGCTCGCTAACTTTGCCGACCATTGTGGCGGCTTCCTGCCTGTGAACGGCGACTTGGTTGTTCGGGATTCAAAAGAATCAGCAGTCGAAATGGCAATGGAATCCTGCAAAGTCGGTGTCAGAGAATAAATCAAACAATGGAGCGATCGATGGATAAAGCTTTGTAAGGTATCGCGACGTCAAAATTGCAGCCAAATCGCTTCGTTCCTCTGTCCATTTTCCCCCGGTGTTGATTGACGATCCCTGTCGCGTTGCGATCAAAATCTCGTGCTAGGCCCAATTGGTGCTAGCAACCGCCTACTTGCAACGAACAGAGAACCCACTTATCGCTAATCGGCCTACTGTACTTCAGTAAGCTTTCTGGAAAGCCAGGTGCTGTTCACTCACTTCAGACTCATTCGCGTATCACAATCAACTTTGATCATATAATGAGGTACTATCCTCAGAAATATTCCAACCTTATTTCATATAACTCGTATTATTAGCTTTATAATATTTTGGTACTCACTGACTTATGTTTCTGTGATTCTGTCACTTTCAAACAATCCCAACACTACCACTGTTTTGTGCAATGAACCCCGATTTGAGGCCTATGTCACCTGATTTCCGGCTAAGTGAGGAGTGAGACGGATATGACGTAGCTTGGCCAACCCAAGTTGATTTATGGCGATAGGATGAGCAACCCCAACAAGACCACCTACCTACCTACCTACACGAGTAAAGGCGTGCGTGGTAGATCGTCTTCCAGGCAGCTAGGTACATTAGTACATGTCTCATCTGAGTGACAACTTGATCTTCTCGACCTTTGATACAGTAACACATGTTCTCACCGGAAGCCAAGTCAGACGACATTTGATGTGACTCTTTTAAGAACGCTCAGTGTTTATTTGCTCATATCTCTGATTTCATTCCTCACCCGGGATATATTACCCCAAAGGCAGTTACTATCACCGAGGCTTAGTGTGATTCCGCAAAGCTTGAGTTGGCATTGGATTTGCTTTCATCAAGTCATTTTTCTGATCAAAAGGAAGTGGAAACAATAACTTGATCATCATCCTTTATCTACACCAACAACCGTCAAAATGCCCCCAATTCCAATCTACTCCAAGAGTCCCATCAACGCAAGCAAGGCGTCTGGTGTGACCCCCCAGACAGCAGCCCCCGGAGACGACAGCAAGCAACAGCAGTCTCAAGGGCCTGCGGCCTCGGCGACTACAAACTATATCCCGACCAAGACGTCTGCCTACGCGGCAACGCAGCCGGGAGCGACGCCTACCATCCCGACCGCTACGGCATCTATCGGGTCCAGCCCCTACGCACCGGCACATACTGCAGGATTGGGCAGCTCGGCATCGCCTCCGCACCCTCAACCCGGCGCCGTCCCGGCCCCACCCGGAGGGGTCGCCGCGAGCGCCACCGGCACGGGACTGCCTCCACCCCCCAAGGCCGGAGAAACCTACCAGCCAGCACCTCCGGCGCCGGCGACGACAGCCGCGCCACAGTACCCTCCGCCACAAATGTCCATGGCGGCGCCAACCAACCCCTATCCACAGCAACAGCGCGGAACTTCTACCACGACCGGGCCGCCACCGGCGTTTGGCGCGGCCGCGACGACGCAGCTGCCCCGCGCGTCGGTGGATGACCTCTCGCACCCGGCGGGCTACCATCAGAATCCAAACGCATCTTCGTATGCTGGGCAATCTCGATCGCACGACTACGGCGATGGCCTCGGCGGCACTAGCCACGACGACCAGGGGGAAGGGGTATGGGATTCGGCCAAGAAGTACATGGCTGTGGCGGGCACCAAGCTGTCCGAGGCTGAGAGTGAGGTTTGGAAGCGTATCAACAAGAGTTAGTAACCAGCACAGGAAGGAAAGAAGAAGAAAAAGGTCACCGTGCTTTAGAGTGTCTCTCAATTTTAGTTTTGACAAAAAAAAAAAAAAATTATTATTACTACTGTTTTTAGGATTATTTCATGTTCCCCCTTACACCTCCTATTAACTCGGCCAAAATCTTGCGGCGGGCGGGAAGCGGGAGGAGGGATTAGCCAAGTGTTTACCATTCCGAATGTTTCTTTCTCTTCTGTCCTAATCCGGGGGGTCGCGTTAATCAGAACATGACGCCAGGAGCGGCATCTGCACGCCACAGGAGCAACCCACATAAGGTCTCGGTGGATTTCTTGATAGCTTTCTTGTCTCCTCTTTCTTTTTTTGTCACATTCTCGGTGTGCTCCTCCCATGTATGGTAAAATTAAGGGAACCCCCATGATAAGTCCAATATGAAATACCGGTGATCATTTGTTCAAAAAAAGACTCTTTTTTGCTCTACTTTGTTTTATTCATTTATCCGGAGGTGTGAGGGTAAGGACTTGGTGGACTTGGATGGTTGGCTGAGAAGAACCCCGAGCCAATGAGTCTGTCAAAACTGCGGTGGCTGTGTCCAACTTCAAACAAGCTGGTGAGGTATGGACCCCGGAAAAAAAAGACCTATCTATAGTATCTTTTCTTCTG
Organism: Pyricularia grisea; assembly: GCF_004355905.1. NCBI lineage: Eukaryota > Fungi > Ascomycota > Sordariomycetes > Magnaporthales > Pyriculariaceae > Pyricularia > Pyricularia grisea. The sequence continues at coordinate 1,743,883 of NW_022156720.1, forward strand.
GGGTTTCCCAAGATCGTTCGGTTTTTTTTTCCCTTTTTCTCTGTCTCTCTCAAGTTCCTCTTTGATCTCTGCTGAAGCTTGCTATCCTAGACATCCGGACTTTCTCTCTCTCTTTTTTTTTTTTTCTGTTGCACACTTGTTAATTTATTTTCCGGTGCAAGTTCAGGCAGGTAAGAACCTCTTGGGGAAAAAAATGGGCGCGTCCGTTGACGGGGTTTCCCTGATTTACGCAAAGGCAAGGGGCACGGCATCTTTCGCTCTCCCAAAGAGGCATTTTAGCTACTGCTCTGGTGGATTACATGCATGTAGTCCAGATTCACTGTTGAACTCTTATGGTGGACTAATTTTTTTGGTTGTTGTTTGAACCTGTCGTCTCATATGTGGGTTTGGTTTGGCCTACCAAGTGTGAGTTGTGCCGACCAATCAACCGATGAAACCATGAAACCCTCCCTTTTCGTTTGTCACGTCAACCTGTCCGTCATTCCAAATCGTAACAGAGCAAAGCAACTTGTCTTTTTTTTTTTCTTGCGTTTTTTCTTTTCGCTTGCTTGCCGTCCCCGCTTCCAGTCTGGTCCCTCTTCACCTTTTTGGGACAAAACCCACTTCCCGTAGGCCGCCTCTCCTACTGATATCAACCCGTGATCTATTGCGGAAGCTCTACTTTGCAGCAAACATGTACTCTCTTGGGAACGCAAGTTCAGGGCTGGGCTGTTTCGGGATTGGAACACACCCCCTCTCTCCCCTCACTTCTCAAAAAAAAAAAAAAAAAAAAAAAAAAAAAAAAAAAAAAAACTAAACACTCCAAGACAGGCAGTTAACCTGGACAAATGGATCCCCAGCACGAGTGGCAACTTTTTTTTCTTTCAGCAACCGTATAGGTGGTTTTCATATGAGAGAAAGGTGTCTCGGGAGGTGGTAGTTAAACGGGATAAGAGAGGAAGGTGTTCGAGTCCCAAGGTAGAAAATCGGGGCGGGTTGACGTGTTGCCCGTGACGAGTCGCGTCACTGTACACAGGTGTCCGTTCTGCCCCGTACGGACAACCCAAGGTGACAAAAAAAGAATACCCGGGAACTGATCTTCATACTAGGCGCAAACTATTGACTTCCCATTAGAGCATCTTGAGAGAGGAATCCTCGTCTTTCCCTTTACTTCTCGGGGTGTTTTTCCCTTTCTCTCTGCTGTTTCTTGGTAACCACCCTTGGGTCAGAGTGGGTAAAAAAATAAAAATAAAAAGAAGAAGATCAAAAGTAAAAAGAAGACAGAGAAGCAAGCTCTACAAAGGTAATTTCCGAAAACAGCGGAGGTTGTCATGCGTTCCTTTCCTTAGCAACAAGGAAAAACCCACCCCGCTGCCCAAAGGCGGGATGTCCGGACCAGGGGCGGCGGGCCTTTTTGGAACGGGGGTGCGGGTAGGACCAGGACGGGAGGGAAAAGGGCCTGGTGGTTTACCAGAAACTGGAAAACAAACTCCACAGAACAACTCATCGAATTCGTGGAATGTTTGGTCCGCGGACTGGAGTTTGCGTGTTGGTCTTTTGTTACTTTTTATTTTCCCTCTTTGGTTGAGAAAGAAAAGAAGAAAAAAAAAAAGAGCTGCCCCATTTTTTTTTGTTCGTCTTAGAAGTCTTTAACTTATAAACACTATCGCCGTTGTAGTATATCAGACTGACATTCTATCCATGCTGACAGGATGTGGATACGATTTTCTGCGGCTCATTGAGCCTGCCCTATATGGATAAAGAAGGGTCCAGAACGATGTGTATGATACGACTCGTAAATTGAGGCTGTGTAGAGAGCAACGTCCTACAATTCCATATTCGATTTCGGTAAGTATTATACGTGGTACGCAGTTACATCGTCGTATACAGTACATCTAGTTAATCGCCGACGAGAAAGCCCATGTTCCCCCTTGACCCTGCGTGAGCAAGGGAATTATGTTGCCAATACTGTATTGCACCGTACAGGTTCTCTTTTTCTATTCCAAAAATGTTCTTGCGTGATCAAACCGTTAGCACGTGTACACCTTGTGTCGTGTTGTTTCTTCAGATCGATTAGGACCCAGGTGGACAAACCAGGCCAAGCCACCCAAAAAAAAAAAAAAAAGAGAAGTCCATCATGGAAGTAATACTAAAGGGCAAGGGTCGGTGGGGGAGGGACCCATCCTCCCGGTCTTTCGTCAAAAAAGGCGCTAGCCCGGGAGTTTTCCATCCGGACCTTTACTTGCGCGCGCCAGCGCGTGCGCGTATCTTGGTTCTAGAAAATCAGACGCAGGTACCGCTGCTACGCCATGATGCCTATCATAGTAGGAGTTATATCGGCGTTTCTTCTAGTCTTCCTCCCCCACTGGGAAGCTGGGACGAAAAGTCAGTTGTACTACTCCATGACGCGCCAAGATTTGCGGTAATCTACACGTCCAAGGGTTGACAGATGACAGAAACTTTTCTGATCGGTGAGGCCGCTGTAGAAAGGTTGGAGGCAGCCCATGCACAGGCAAATCTGGATCCGTTGGGGACCAAGGGCGAAAGTGTAAATGATAAACATGCTCATGACATCTCCGGGGGTGTACTATAGTTCTTTGGCAATATTAAACTCGCGAAAAAAAAAAAAAAAAAAAAAAAAAAAGAGAGTGGGCAGCACCAGCCGAGGACCGACCGGATCAAAAAAAGAAACTGACCCAGAAGGTGGAAAAATCAAAAATCGAGCTTGACAGTCTAACGAGGATGATTGCTTTTCTTCTTTTTCTGACCACAGCCCGATAGCCGTGCTGCAGAGGATGGATGACCTGAATCGTTCTATGAGGTGGACCGCTTGCATGAATTTGAGAAAAGGGTGTATCCCTGAACAACAGAAGGGGGTATATCGTCAACTCGGCTATACCACTTGGCAAAGGACTCTACATCGTGGGAATGCGCCACAAGATAGATTAAATCGTTGATCGGTCCTTTGGACAGTCGAGCAAGGGAAGAGACTGTACTAGCTACCCGACTCGCAGAACTAAGGGCAGGCACTTTAGCGTGCCTTGCATCTTCGGGGGCAGGCATCTTGAGAAGAGTTGAGTTGAGATGCATAACATCATCTGCCCTGCGGTAGGACGGTGGTCTTTGCTCCGAACATGACAGACGCCACGATTTTCTTTGTTGCAGAGTAATCACTTAAAACTAGCGTACCATACTGTAGGGAGACCTAGTATTATAGCGCAAAAAAAAAAAAAAAAAAGGGCAAAAAGCTAAGGGCTGGACGGGATGAACGAAACGCAAGGACCAAAATTCATCCAAATACACAAGATACAATGCGTGGTAAGTGTTCCGACGATTTTAATACTGTTTTGGTAGGTACTAGAACATCTCGACCAGTCGTAACCCGTCAAACGAAAACAGGGAACCCTTACCGATTTCTACAGCGATAGGGCCTGACAAAAAGGTTTCCGTCGGGTCTCGAGTGGTCCCAAAGTTGGAGATAGCCAGAAAAGGGTGGAGAAGCGAAAGAAAGAAGAAAAAAAAAAGAAGAAGAAAAAAACGTGTTGGGATGCGATGGGATGTCAGCTGTTATCCAGTAGTCAGTTGATAAACATGTCGTCCAGACTTTATTAATCGATCAAGGAGCATCTCAAGATATTTGATTTTTTGACAGGGGTTGAAGTTTGGACATCCCAACTTTGATAACCTTGGATCGTCTGGTTAAGTGCCCAAACATAGCAACGCTCCATATAACCCAAAGATTGTACTGCCAGAAATAGAGTCATCTGAGCAACCGGTGGGTTCGAGAAACAGAAAAAAAAAAAAAAATGAAGAAGAGCAAGAAGAAAAAAAGAGACACCCCACACAGTCGCTGGGCGTTCGAGATCTGTGGATGCACATCTTCAAAGTCAGGGTACATGCAACTTAAGCGAGTGCAAGATTTCGCACTCCAGCTTTTCTTCTTTCTGGAGGATGCAGGCATGCAGCCGACGAAAATCAGGATGGATCTCAGGAGGTGACCCTAGAGAGGGTCCATCGTGGTGTCGCGCCTCTAACAGGATGCGCACACCAAGGGAAAAAAAAACAACCCACGAATTTGTCGAACAGGCTCCTCCGGCTGACGCTGCGCTTTTGGAGCGGTGTACTTGTTTCATTGTCTCAGCCTCTCAAGATAAAAAGAGGGTATATGTACTGTAGAAAAGATGTGATATGTGGACTGGACCCATTGAGCACAAACATTGCCCAGAGATTGCAAGACGATGCTGCAGCAAAGCGAGAAAGGTGGCCTGTGTTGCCGGATCATGACACACAGCAAAGAATAAAAAATTTTGATGGAGCGCCGCATTGCTTAACCAGAGGAGATTTGTGCGCATCGAGATCCGGTCGCTCTCACGAGGCTGGACGAGGCGTCAACGTTTGCACCAGAAAATAATGCTTCAACAGCTGTACAGTAAGAGTAAGCAAAAGGCTGCGGGAGTGTAACGTTAAATGTGGATGACCAAAAAGCACTTTCTTTGATTTATTCGACCTATTCGATCATGCGATGCCGTGCAGCCACATACATGGATGAAATACAAACCAAAAAGGAAGTTAAAGTATCGTTACATACAGTACAAAAAAATTATACGCATCAATTGCTCACACACACACACGCACACATTCACATCATCTCGACTGTAGTGCCGTCGGTTTCTACCGCAAATAAGATTTTTTTCTCCTCTTCAAAATCCTAACATCGCCTGCTGCAGGCGGGTGAGACGGTAAATTTGAAACCAGCTGAAACGGTTAACCCCAAAGTGTCAGTACCCCTGCTTGTACCGTAGCGAGAAGGGCTGCATATAACCCTTGTCACTTACCCCCGATTTGCTACCACCTTTGACAGGTACTACTACCCTATCTTGCCTAGGTAGATATGTACATACAAAGTAGGTAGTTACGGTACGTCATCGCATCCACCAATCAGAGCCTCAGCGTACCCAAATCCAACGGAGTGGATGTGGGGTCCAGAAGCAGAAAAGAACCAAAGGAACAAAAAAGAAATTCTCGACCCTCTATTTCTCCTACCAACGTCAAAGATTTCCGGCGTGAGCACCGGCGGAAAATCGCCCTTACGTTGATATAGCCCTTCGTCTTTGAATATACCCTTCTTGACGCGCGACGTTAGTGGTCGTCTAGTGAGGTCTCCGATGCACTTTAATCCACTTGGCGAATCGTATCGTTAGCCCGATACAGGGTTCCCCTCCCTTGCTCTCCCGCAACCTCACACTTGAGCTCATCGCCGCGTCTCGGTGGGCCTTCTTTTTTTTTTTTTTCTCTCTTTGGTCTTGTACAGCGCGGACACATCCAGAGCTCCGTGGCCGACCACTCACAGCTCACGATGGGTAAGCCTTCTCTCGGGCCCATCGAGGGCTGTGGCTTCCGGCTAAATTTCAGGAGCAAGGTCTGATGGTTTTCGATAAAGAGATATGCACAACGCCAAGACAGTGTCGTCACCAAAGATACGTAGACAAGAATTCTGTATTGCTGCCATTAAGTCCATATCACTGGGACTGTGGCTCTGGTTGGCTCCATCCCATCTCTTCCTCCATCCTATAATTTAGGAATCGGACGACTGGCACGCTGCAGCACACTGATCGGTATAATGGTTGGAGACGAGTGCCTGTTAATTCAACCCTTCACTCAATCCTACGGTATGAGCATCCTAGTAGACGTACATAAATACGGTCCCGGATGACCGAACCCAAGACGGGATGTCCGACAGATGACTGGTTGGACCTGGAACAGAGCTTCCCGTCGTGATCGACTGGCTGATCTATTTTCTGTTGGGCCCCTCCCTCCAGTGTGGGGAAGAAGAGCAGCACTGCGAAGAGAATCAGGACTGCAAACGTACCAAAGAACAGGATCCCCTGTGCAGAGCGTCTGAACCAAGGACAAAACTACGTCCGAGGTAAGATACGCTTGCTTGCCAAACACTTGGGCTCATGATCTCCGCGCGCCAAACTGCAACTTGACAGCTATGGCTAACGAGAAAGGAAAAGTATGGATCGAAATCAATCCGTCTTATCCAGTCTTGGGACTGTAATTCGAATCATAACAACAGTTCATTTCACCCAACCTATTTGCACTTAAACTTGGCCGCGTGGGTATCGGCTACCACGGCGAACCAGCCCAGTTATTTGCATTTTTTTTTTGTTTTAATTTATGCCGGTTTGCGCAAATAGAATAATCGACAACATGGGGATTTCGGAGTTCGGCTCAAAAAAGAACGGACAATGAAAGGAAGAAAGAAAGACAAAAAGACAAAAAGGAAAAGACATACAAAGTAAACACAAAAGTCTGCGGCTGAAATACGACACGCTCTGACTATGAGATCTGGCGGTAGCGGAATCTCCCATCGAGGCGAGTGTCAAAAAAGCCAGAATGTTACTTTTTTTGTGGCCCAGCGGCGTATTCTCGCTCGATGACACTCCTTGGGGGGTTCGTTCCTGTCGGTATTGTGTCTGTCATACAACGAATGAGACACTGGCAACCTTGAGAGTGGACCTGATAAACCCCACCATTCACAATTGTAACAGCAGCAACCTCATCCCGGTACTGCTCGTGCACAGGGCAGGGCAGGGCAACTGTGGATGTGCGGTTGAGCAAAGAAGCACAGTACTACGTAGTACTAACCTTGCCGGCGGCATCGTAAGGGAATCGACTCGTTAACTTTCTGTCTCTCTCCTTTTTTAGAAATTTGGCGTTTTTTTTTGTGCGTATATGGGTTTATTGTGTTTTTGTGCGCTCCATGATACGCTCTACCAGAGAGTCAGACTTGACGACTGACATGCCAAATGGGACGACTACTGAACAACTACAGGGTTTGGTTTTTTTTGGCACGAACAGAAGCTTGCAAGGTCATCAAAAGAATCAGAGTTTACCAGAATAGTAGCAGTTTCCTAGGTTTCCCAAGCTACCATCCCTAACTTGACCTCGTCAGTTCTGTTCTGCAGACCGAGAAACGGCCAGCAATTAACCGAGTAATTATCCTCGTTGTCACGCGGATTTCTTTCAATTGACCCCTACCCGGCACTTTTTATTTTTATTTTTCACTTTGGATCTGCTTTCTTTTGCGGTCTTTTACACTTTTCTGTGGACAATTGGTCCATCTTATCCGTCTCAAATACGTGGTACTGCACGGTACATAGCAGTGATGGATAGTATTTGCTTCTTGTTGTGTGAGTTTGTCCGTGCTGTTTTATCCTTGCCCCCTTCCTTCCAAAAACAGTCGCGTCTGGGGCTGGCCTGGCCCCATCCATCCCCGTCCCTGGCCTGCAGCGCGATTGGAGACTCCCTAGGCCATGGCTCCCTGGCCCTGCTGCCCTGACTGGGGCTGGTTACTACCACAACTCGAACTGTCCCTGTCTCTTGGCTTGCGCAGGGCGGCGCGCATTCTCCACCTAGAGTGGATGGGGGGTTATGGATGCAACCCCGATGGGAAAAAGCCAAGGAGATTCTCGCACACCACACCTCTGTCGAGGCAACATCCACAGGTCAACTTTGTATCAGGGACTCCGGCTTAGCTCCTACCGATGTTCCGAACCTGACCGTGCTGAGTTATTGACCACTTCATGGATGATGCCTCGTAGACTGAATTTGGTTCTCTTATAGCCTCTGGGTTCCGCGTTTCCTGCATTACCTTGACTTGCAGCTCCTCTTTTTTTTTTCTTGCTCTTTTTTTTTTTGCGCACCCCGTCCCACATATTCCAACTGTATGCTTTTTCTGTTACTAGTTCTAGTCACTCCTTGAGCCCCTGCCCTAGCAAGCACTTCTTTGTTTTTTTTTTGCGCCTATCCTGTCTCGCCGGCTGTTAATGTCCTTTGGTCTATAATACACCCAGAGCTGGCTCTCTTTTCCCACCCCCGGCTGCCAGTCGCATGTGTCATCCTTCCATCTAGCTAACTAATGAGCTTTGTCTGCCTCCTCGCGGCTGGCTCACCACGCTCCTTTGCTTCTTTTTTTACTTTTTCGATCATTCTTTTTGATTCTCGACAGACTGGGACCCAACCACAAAGCACGGTCGTTGCTCCAGTCTATATCTATCTATCTATTCTCGGCCCCGAACGTCAACATCTTGTATCCGTTCCGAATCACATATCGACCACGGCTTGATAATACAACCCGACGAAGCAAGCTGGGCCAAACAGATCTCTTGTTGAGGCATTGTCATCGTACCGGTCTTGGGGGTTAAGGGTTACCGAAGTCCACCTGCCACCGCCACACCACACGTTGTCATCGTCTAACTGGCAAGAAAGAACCTCGAGATCTTTTTGTGTGTTCTGTTGTCGGCTTATACTTGAACCACCACATTGTGAAGGGAGACTTTCAACGGATTTGTTATAGCAAAGCCCCACCTTGTCGCAATATACCCTGGGTCGCCACTCACTCGACTCGAGTATCCCCTTTCTTTCCCCCCCCCTCCTGAGGGACCCAGACAAGAGGACCTGCACTTTTACTGGTCTTTACGTCTGCCGCACCCCTTGAAGTAAGTTGTAACATGGCCTGACAAGTTTCCCTACCCTACCTACTTTTTTTTTTTTTTTTTCTTTCTCGGATACCTGGCCTTTGCAGTGGATCTGCCCCTCTACTGCTACTTCGCCTTTGTTAGCTGAACGTTTCCCGCGTCTGTGGGTTCATGCTAACTGGTGTGTGTGGGCTTAGATTCAGGAACATAATAGATTAGCAGCACACTCCCCTGTGCTACTTTCAGTAAAGCCATGGACTCCAACCAGGCACAGCTGTATGTCCAACCCTCCTCTCTTCGTTGCCACCACCTGGCAATCCCGTGAGGATACTTACTTACATGCAAGCCACAGTCAACAACAACAACAACAACAACAACCGCAACAGCAACAACCTGCTGCGTCATCCAACTTCAACTTCACCGACGACCAAAACAAAAACGTTCAAGTCAGCAAGGGTGCCTCTCCCCCAGTTGCCGTCACGATGGCTAGCAACGAGATGCCCAGATCCGAAGCCATGAGCGCACCACAAGGAGTCTGGACCACGCCGACGTCGCAAGGCATGCGGCCTCGCCCAGCAACCATCCATGAAGGCTTCTCATACTCGGTAGCAGAGGGTTACGACAACCTGCCTTCATGGGACTCTTCGACTTTGCCGGTTCAACAACAGACTCCTAGTGATACCATTGCGTCTTCGCGACCAATCTCTGTGCACCAGGAGTACTACCCCCCGACGACAATGGAGTCTAGTGAGTGTCTTGGCACCTTTACCACATCGCGATGCTTTAGCTAACCTTCTCTCGCAGATACCTGGATGCAAAAGCCATGCGAGGAGAACATAGAGTTTCAAGGCCTAGAGAACGAGATGAGTATTGGTCAGGCATACACCACCGACGAAGCCATTCCGATTCTTGACCTGCGTTACCAGGGCGCCCAGGTAGAGAACGAGCCGGTACCCTTCGACCAAAACATCAACCCACGCAGGATGTCTGGCTCTTCGTTTACCATGTCGACGTCGGGAGGACTCTCAGAGATGACTTCTTACGAGGACTTCTCGGCAGCCATGTCTGATGCGCCTTCATTCAGCTCGGACTACCCTCCGCCATCCAACAGAAACTCGTTGATGTCGTCGACCCAACTGTCACCGGTCGCCTCGCCGCGCATGACCCCTCAAAGCCGATCCGAACTCGTAAGGACGCAGAGCAGAGGTAGAGCCTCCCCTTCGCCACGGCCTGGCATGCGCTCTGCGCCCTACAGTGTTGAGAGTGCAAGGAACAAGAGGTGGTCCACAGGCTCCTATGGCACTACACCCAACAGGCGGCACTCGCCCTTCGTCTACCACCCACACGAGGCTTACGGCCAGCGCATGTCCTCGAGGCACTCCTCGCCAACGATCGCGCACAGCCAGGTTCCTCTCAACATGGGCAACCTGCAGACCATGCAGCAGCAAGCATACTTCATGCCGCCCAACCCAGCCTTCCCGCGACACAGCATGTTGCTGCCATCCCAGCTCCCATCAAACGGCTATCACCACCAGGACCCGCACGCCCTAGAGCACCCGCCTCCACTCATGTCGCACGGCCTTTTCCGCATGTTGCAAAGCAACGCTGATCCCCACTCGCTACATGGGCACTACACGGACCTGTCGGACCCGCCAGACTTGTACGCATCGCTCCACGAGGAGCAGATCCCGCCGCCCCCCGAGGACATGAACCCGTCAGACCCCGATCTGGTGCCCCACGAGCAGGAGCTGAGATTCGAAGGCGATCTGTACACCCCGAGATGGGTGCGTGGGCACGGCAACAAGCGTGAGGGATGGTGTGGTATCTGCAAACCTGGCAGGTGGCTTGTTCTCAAGAACTCTGCTTTCTGGTACGACAAGAGCTTCACGCACGGAATTAGTGCCGCCACAGGTAACCCATTCCAGGAGCCGCAAGAGACGAGGCGAATGGATGGCAACCCCGACGTTTGGGAGGGTTTGTGTGGAAGCTGCAACGACTGGATTGCGCTGGTGAGCAGTAAAAAGAAGGGTACGACCTGGTTCAGGCATGCATACAAGGTAAGTCGTCGATCCGCAACTTTTGTTGAACTTGGCAAATTCAAGTGTAGCCCGTAAGCTAACAGTAAATTCTTTTTTTTCAATCACAGTGCCATACTCATCCCAAGATCAAAGATGCTCCCAAACGGAGGCGGGAGAGCAGTCATACAAGGCTTGCAGCAAGCCAAATGGCCAAGCCCAAGACGGAGCCACAGCCAGGCCAACAACAGTCGCAAGCACCGTTGACGCCGCAAATGACACCTGCATCGACTTCAATGTCGGCCATCAACACGCCAACGCCCGGACAGATGCAGACGCCACACATGCATATGCAAACCCCTCAGCTGCCGCCTCACCACCACTCGATGCAAGTCCAGACCCCCCAGCATCACCCCCACCACATGCAGGGGCAAATGTCGTCGCCCATGCACCCGCAACAGCAACAACAGATGATGCAGCCTCCAACTCCCGCCAGGTCGCATCATCTGCACCCGACCCACGCCCCGCCGCTTCCGCACCCGCAGATGCCCGTTCAGTACGGGCACATGCCGCATCAGAGGCCACCAACTAGCGTTAATCCCGGCATGGATGGAATGCCCAACATGATTTGATTGATCAGTGCCTTTAAGCTTTTGATTTTTTTTCCATTATTATTCCCAACCAAAAAAAAAGTATTTTTTCACCTAATTTCCAATTCGACAATACCCAAATTTTCGATTGTCTATTCGTCATCACACTATCTATCCCCCCCATATTTCAATTGTCTTTTTTTTATTTTGTTTTGCGTTTCTTGTTTTATGCTGTCACGACTATTCCTTTTTACCCATAGGTCGTCTTAAAACGTATTTTTGTTTTTGGTTACATCTTGGTAGCGAAGTTTGTTGATTTTCATTTTGGGGATATCGCGGGAGGAATTTGTTGTTTGTTTACACCCGTGACTGGCGGAAATACCACTATAGAAGGATACTGGTTTTATTTTGGGGATTTGTTTTTTATTGTTTTGAGTTTACAGAGTAGAAACATCGGGAGCGACATTGAATTCACAACTATTTTCACCTCTCCATACATGCAACTATCATTTGCAACTTGTGACTGGGGACCGTCTTGAATGAATGGTTTCATTCATCATATTCTTGGACGCTGGTGGACATTGAGGTAACAGCGCTGGAGAGTCGTCACGACAGGACGGGTTTCTTTCCCAGAAGAGTCGAAAATTCCGATACTCGGTTTCCATTTCTGCTCCCACTTTGTGTTTTGTAACCATGATTGCGTTTTGCGATCCGAATATCGGGGCTATCCAGGATGTGAATGGACATGCCTGCTACGGGCAACGTCAAAAATCCAAAACGCGTAACATGTTGCTCCATATATCAAAGATGGGATGGCGGAAGAGAGGCGGCTTCCCCCCAAACAACAACAGCAGCCTTACTACCGAACAATCCCCGCTCGACAAGTCAACCCTGAAGCGAGCGGAGGTTGCCAATGGAGTTGCTCTCCCGAGTAGTCGGACCATGCTGGGCGGTCCGTGTTGACGGAGCAACAACGGCGCAATCAGGGAGAAAATGGGCGAACAGGGATGGCTTGTACACATCTCTCCCATGGTTTCCCCCCGAGGTCTCGGTGAAGCAGGAGATGATCGCTGTCGAGAGGAGCAAATTCACTACCATGCCAAGATTATAACCGGGTTTCCGGGGCTTAACAGTCACTGGATGTATTGTGTGTTTTATGACCAAAAATAAAGTTGTCTCGATACCTGTCTGTGGGACTCTGGCGAGTTGATTCAAAACAACCGGGGAACCAAAACTTGAGACCTTACCATTCGTCAATTACTCCCCCTAACCTGACCTGCTACGATCTACCAAAAAAACGCAACATCTTTTTGTCTCTCTCTTTTTTGTTTGCCTGTCAAAACACAAATTTGAGTCCTCATCAAACCCCCCACACCAAAGTTAATCTTGACAAAAGGACAGGCTTTCTGAATTAGGAATTTGCCGAGACGGCTCGCGGCGTGGTGGCTTGTTTATCCTTTGTCACGCTGTGAAACAGGGAAGCTCTCCCGGTGCTGGGTTGAGGGCATGGGTACGTGTCACTTTGACGAAAGTTTGGTTATACTGTAGCTATGAGGTGCATGGGCGATGACGGGAAGAGGTAAGGGGGAGGAGAAAAGAAAAAGAAAAAAAAAAGAAGCCTTGCCGATATCATTTGCGCCACTTGGCGCTTCAGGGAGGTGGTTGTGCGGACGTGTTCGGGAAAAAGAAAAAAAAAAAGGAAGCTCGGCGATAAAGATTTGCTGTTGTGGTAGATTCATGCATGACGTTTCCGATAAGGGCAGACGGTGATAACTCTCTCCCCTTGGTTTCTTGGTTTCTCTTATTGTTTAATTGATCAAAACGTTCCACGAAGCTTCTCGTCCTTTTATTTTTGTGAAAAGAGATAAGAAACCAATAAGATAAACGTTATTAGTCCGCGACCGTCCTCAAAACAAGCGCGGGTCATCGCTGTGTTTTTTTTTTTTTTTTTTTTTTGTGAAACCAACCAATCAGGAGATCAGATCAGGTCATCAACTGTCAAAGGCCAAAGATCCCATCGGCATGGAGCCAAGGCATGGAGCCAAGGCATGGCGCTCATGCAAGCACTTAAAAAGGGAGGGAGGTTCAGATCAACTCTTGACCAGTCGTTTCAAATTCATTGACAGGCCTTCAAACAAACCGCGAAACTTCAACGGGTCAAAGAAAAGAAAAGCCTTGCACACCTAGACTTGGTATCTTCCCACGTAATTTTGTATTGGCCTGTGAGAGAAGGAAAAAAAAAAAAAGGCCAAGCAAGATTTATACATAAACACCCCCATTGCGGTTGCGATCCGGATGACGTTCGGCGACGGCAACACCTTTTTTCCCCTCTTATGTTTTCGCTCTCGGTGTGCTATCATGATTCTACTGGTTCTTCCCCCCCAAAATCCCGCACGGTGGCCGACGACGGCCTCGTACTAATGCAACCACTTTACAATGGGCGATACCCCAGATCGCCAAAGTGGTAGCGTTCTGTTCCAAATTGAGATGGTCCAAGGTAGGCCTAGGTAAAAGTCAATAAACAGCCAACCAAGCCAAGTTCGGCTAGAGATGAAGTTGTTGCCTTTAGACGACAAAACCTTGCACGTTAGCCGTAAATTACTTAAAGTGCCCAACGTAGGCAGCCATTTGGAGCACCCGGACTGCCACTGATGGGCAAAATGGTACGAACCCATGGCACGCACGTCACCCCTGCGCGCATTAAAGATGTTGGGTTAGATAGGGCTGATAATTGATTATGGGGCGGCTTGGGTGGTGGGCAAAGTCTCATGGATAGATAGGGCGGGCACTCAGGGAAGATAGTCTCCGGCCCTTCTAAGGCGTCAGTCGGTCGATGCGGATTTGCTTTGCTTGAATACTGGATACCAGCCAGCCCTTGAAATTAAAACAGCCGTCGCGCAGTTTTTCTTCTTCTCTTCTTTGCAAGGTCAGGCAAATCCTAGCGAATAAATCCGTACGGTACTTTATGCCTATGTACACATCGCAAAGGCTACTAGGTGCCGGGCTCTCATGCCCCGACTTGCAATCCATTCAAAGGTCCAATGCCAACCACCTGCATCCATTGACTGTTGGTGCTGTCCAGAGCAGATTAGCTTATCCACTGAAAACTCGGGATCAAGTTAGCGTGAGTACCTTGCATGCCTAGAACCAGAGCCCATCTCGCATCTATTGCCTCATGCAAATCGAACCAACCAAACACTGTTCAGTATGCAGATGTCAATTAGATGCAGATGCAGGGATTCTGGGGCAGTGTCTTCCTTCGGGGTCGGGTAGCTCTTTGACAGTTTTGCGTAGTAGGTCTCTAGCAATTGACTCACACTTGCAGCTACCGTGTATTAGTCTCCACTTGGGACAGACAGGCTGCCTCCTACCAGTCAAGTCACCTTTTGGTTGGTACAGTACGGGCAGCAACCTTACTCAGCTTGGTGGTATTTTAGCTCCAGCTTCGCTGTTCCTTTACTGTTCAACAACTGGTCGTTGCCTTGGCCTTATTATAAGGACCATGAAAGGCTGGCTCATGTCACAATTTAGCATGCGAACCGGAGCGGGGGGTTTGCGCCCGAGCTTTTGTGCATTGAGTAGAACAAAGTGAGGAGAACATCTGCCGAGAACACTATTGTGAACTGCCGTCACCACGTTTGAGTGTGTCTAGGTGCGGCCGCTTGACGCTGATGCTGTTTTGTTTCGCAAGTGGCCTTTTCTCGAAGCTGCAAAAAAAAAAAAAAAAAAAAAAGATTAAGCTAAAACTTTATTTTAGCATGTGGTTCTGCTGCAAGGGGCAGAGGACACAAAAATGAGCGGCTGCCAATACAAGATGTGATACAGCAAGCATCGTGTTGGTGAACCTGGAATTGGAATACTGCAACAGCCTTGCCTTTGGATGAGAAGTATCCCCCTACTTGATTACCTACATTTCCAGTCTTGTCTCCTTGTGGCAATTATTATGCAGTAGTATAGAGTCGCCTACCTCGGTATGATGAGAAAATCAAAACCAGTGCGACGCTTTTAGCTGACCGCATGCATCTTCCCCCCACTTGGCGCTTTGGTAATTGTTTTGTTGCGTCTGTCTTATTAGTAAATCCTTCGTCTACAGTGCTGCGTTACTTCGAATGGCTTTTGATTCCCCAGCCGCTATTTTTGTTACTCACATCTTACTTGTTCAAGTCTTCAAGGTTTTACTCAATGATTCCGTCATCGATCATTAGTTTCTTCCTTGGTATCTGTAAGTTAGCGGGACCTGATGAATACCGTGGAGAGCATTTTTAGCACGGGCTGGTTATTCCTACAGTACCTTTACCTTCCATACCTGGTTGGTTGTAGCTCAGGGGAGCTCTGTCCCTATCTCCACTAAGCCGACTCAGCTTGTCCAGGCTCGGGGTCGCGGCAACACAACAGCGGCACTACTATTCGTCCGTCATTGCCCTACCATGGCCCATCCCATCGGCGCTTGCATCTATCTTCATTTCTCCCATTATGAGATTTGAATACCGTAAATCCCCGCGGTATCCCCCCTCACCAGGCTAGTAACACTTGATTGTGTTACCTTTTGATTTCTCCCACAACCAACCAAACAAGCCACCCATTTCCCAACGTCAACCTTTTTTATTTCCTCTAGGCGCGGAGGCAAGGAAAAGTGCGGTCGGTCCCCGCTTGCCTTGCCGTCCTTGTGCACCCAATACCCGATCCACTACAAACTCGACTGCGGATTACTCGGGTGCGAGGGCCCCCTGTACGCTTTTCTTTTTTCCGCAGGACGTGCTGGTAGCGTACTGTGCTGTAGCGTAGCAACCTAGGGGGAGCGAGCGAGCGAAGTGAGCGGTTATATCTCTTTGCCTCCCTGGTCTTAGCGAACTTTCCGACCCCCGGCGCATCCTCTCGGGAGCCTCCCTTTTTTGTTCATCCCGTCTCCCGTCATACAGACAACCTGCCATCTGGTTTAGTTCCTTTTGCAATTTTATTGTCCGTGCTTGTTGCATTCCTGCCTGTTTTTGCTTCCCATTCCCTTCGACTTCAGAGCCGGTGACACTATCTGTCTACTTCGGCCATTTGATTTGATTCCTCAACATACCGGGTACAGATTATTTACAGGGTAGGTACCTGTCAGCCTTCATAAGGAGACT
The DNA here is from genome assembly GCF_004355905.1 of Pyricularia grisea. Lineage (NCBI taxonomy): Eukaryota > Fungi > Ascomycota > Sordariomycetes > Magnaporthales > Pyriculariaceae > Pyricularia > Pyricularia grisea. The sequence goes on from NW_022156720.1 coordinate 1,760,070, forward strand.
CTTTACTTTTCTCTCTCCCTTACCCTACATCCTAATCAAAGTGGTACTTTACCCGCAAGTAGCCCACCAACGCTACAGTACAGTCCGTTTCGCCCGCTTCTTTGCTCTGGCAACCACAAAGATTGTGGACCCCTAAATGGGCTTCAGACTTTTTTTTTTTTTCTCATCCCTCCCTCTTTTATCAGCGCCTCCGGAGGGCATTTCGGTTTATGTCGTACAAAAGCAACAACCGCGCGGGAATTGACTCGCTAACGAGGGGAAAAGGGTTGGGTTTTTTGTGCACAGAAACAAATCTGTAATGAAATAAACGGCCTGCCAAATTTTACCAATTTCAACTCCCACTTGGCCGAAGTCTTATTTTTTTCTCTCACTCTTTGCGAGAGACGCTACCAACAAAGCAAACCAAAAAGGCAAACCAAAACCACGCTAGCTTACGATCAGATACGCCCTACTTTTACGAACCATTTCAGTAATGACCCAAATGACAACCGAGCTTGGATTCGACCCCGAGATTTAGAATTCCTCGCCCGAACGAGTGCCCGTCAAATCTTTTTAGGTTCCTTTTGCAGGGGTTGCTTCTGCTTTAGGGATTTCTCGGTAACCCCCGCGTGTGCATTGTTGCAACGATATTGCAACACACCCACCTACCAAGAAGTCATCCGGGACTTTGTTGGTTGTTCTCCTCAGTCTTTATTCACTCTCCTGTTGTCAACTTTGAAAACCAAATTTGGTCTCAACTCCTTTTCTTCCGGACCTGAGCTCAACTCACATCCCAGGTGAACCTCAAAAATCAAGGGCAATTATTCTCCAGGTTGGAATGTACCTTTTCTGAGGTTGTTCGCATGCGTGGCCACAACTGGGACTGCGCCAAGAATCTCTAGATCTGAACTGCTATGACTGCAGAGCGATTGGATACAAGGTATGCTAACTTTTGATTTCTGTATTCTTTCCTGTCCTGAGTTATCTCGTCAGCAACTCTTGGCCGTTGCTATCTAAGATCCTGCATTTCTTATTTCCTCTGCCGAATATCTCAGCTAGATAGGGTCAATATCCCAGAAGCGCCAATATGCCATTCTCAGATATATCTCAGCTTTACCCATACTTCTGCAGCAACTCCACCTACTTAAACTACTTGGAGACGTAAGAGGCTTACCTTTTCCGCTACTATAAAAACAGTTTTGGCAACCGGCAAGCCTGGTCACCTTCTGCACCTTCCTCCCACGGTACACCCACGGCGGCACTATTACCGAGCCCTATATTCGAAGCTTTGGACGATCATCAGAGCAGCGGAGGGTACTGCGCACCTCACCTGGAAGACGTTTCTCCTCTTGACGCAACATTCGAGCATATCGGAGGAGATTCATCGCCACGACACCTTGATTCGGGTGGCTTGGGTGGCCGGGAGTCTTTGGCCCAGATACCTGGGCAAGGCGCTGTACATAGCCGCAAGAGAGCTCGTTTGGCAAGCGGCTTTCGGACATCTTTGTCTGACCCGCCCGCACTGCAACCATTGTCCGAGCCTTCGAATAGACTCACATTGCCACATCCTAACGGGGACGACACGATACCTCGACCCGAGGAGCCACCTCTTAAAAGAGCTAGAAAGGTCCGGCGGCGAGACGCCGGACCCGCTGACCAAGGGCAAACTATAACACCGCCATCCTCGACCCATAAAAGGACATCTCGGCAAAAACCCACCCCCAAGATCGATAACGAAATCGAGACCATGCAGGATGCCCAAGGATTCCATGATTTTCCCGGAACGGGTGCCCCGGATCCAAACGACATGCCTGTGTTCGTGACCTCGCCCGGCGACATGTTCGCCTATCCCTTGTCAGCACCGACGTCGGCGTCCCTCTTCCCCGATCCAAACATGTGGAATAACGGCGGCGGCTTCTCAGGCCTTGGACTGGATATCGACTTTGGCGCCGCAGGTTCTGGCATGTTGCAGGGCCACCACGCCTTGAGCCCAACTCAGCATCTTTCCATGGACCCATCGGGTTGGGACGCGACAGCTCAGATGTTCCAGGATTCTAGCGTACAAGCCCAAGATGTACAGCTTGGACAAAATCAGCCAGATATGCAACATACCCATCCACAGCCCCAGCCCCAACCCCAGCAGCAACGGAGCGTGTCGCGTTCGCAGAGCAAGCAACAACGCCCCACGAAACGTGAGCGCCCTATTGCTCCCAAGACAACCACGTCAAGCGCCGACATATCGTTCACTGCAGTGTCGGCTTCTCTCGACCAGGTGTCTCTGGGCTTGGACAGCACAGAACTTTATCAAGGATCCTTTGATGACCCGTACTGTTTATCACATACGGGCGAAAGCGTTAATCCTGGTCTTCTTCTCAGCAGGCCTCCATCAGTCAACATGGACGGCCCATCGCATAGAGTGCAGCCACAGTCACGCGTTCCTCTGAGCTCGGCTTCCTCGGGTATGCTCCAGTCTTCTTCTCATGCCCAAAATTTCGGCATATCCAAAGCGTCCATGCGCGAGATGGCGCCCGCTAGACCGGTAAGCAGCAGAGCAAATACAGTGATTCCACCCGCAAAAACCAGTGTGGCTCGCCCCGCTGTTTCTCGGAGCTTCAGTGAACATAGAAGCCAGAAACGGACGGGTAGAGCTTCGGGAACCAACAAGATGCCTGTTCTTGCGCCAGCCACGCAAAGGCCTCTCCAACCTCCTCCCCAACTTCAACCACAGCAGCCGCCACAGCGTCCTCGCAGTCGACCGTCGTCGACCGGTAGCATGCGATCTTCAGGCCGGTCTTCACCATTCAAAGACCATCACCATTCCCGTTTGTCGAGCTTGAACTCCATCCCCGAGGCATCTCCCCAGCCGCAGCTCGCGTTCAGGCCGACGCTCGCCAGGATTACCGTAAACGCGGACGGACATGCTAGCGTGGAGGAGGTGTTTCCGAGCAGACGGACCCGCTCGGCGCGCTCAGGGCGCTCTTCTCGTTCGGCTGACGACGAGTATGAAGAATATGCGTCCTCAACGGATGACGAGGAAATTGTAATCCCAGCCAAATGCAGCAGGCCTCGCTCATTTGCCCTCCCAGACTCCTTGGAAGTCTCCGGCTCCAGGCCTAGGTGGCAGGAGGCTGGTGGCCGATTATTGCCTCACGAGATCTCTCTCCAGAATGACGAAGAAAGCGAGGCCGAGACCGTGATAAATGACGGTGCCGGTGATGCGGAGAGTGAACTCAGAAGGTTGAGGCAGCGACAGATGGCGAACCACGGCAGCCCGAAGAAGTTGAAAATCTCGGCCACCCGAAGTTTCAGCGGACACCATTCACACCCGGCCTTGTTGTCTCCGGCGACAATGACAGAGATGAGCCTGCCGACGCCATCGTCGCGAAATCGTGTTCGGTGCGTTTGCGCCGGCAGCCCAGGGGGCGAGCAAACAGTTGACGGACTTATGGTGCAATGGTAAGTTATTAGAGACAGTCTTCTCGGGTGGAGAGTGAGGCGACGTTTATTTGCTGACTTTCTGCCATAGCCAATCGTGTGAAATGTGGCTGCATGGAAAGTGTATCAACGTAAGCAAACGTAACATGCCTTCTGTGTACATCTGCTCGTTCTGCGCCGAAACTCCGAGGAACCGAAGGAATGTGGCTCTGGGGGCATCTTCACCTCTGGCGCACAAGTCTTTTACCAAGTTTCGGTGAGGGAGTACAACACGATGTGGAGCCAGCTTGAGATTCTTAGTCGCTGGCAAGACCTCTTTTTCGGTCGGGTCGTTGTGCCCCTCAAAGAGGTTTTCGAGATATTGGTGTGACTCCTGTTTGATGATGATTATTTTAAGCAGCTGTTCTCATGGAATTTCAACTCTGTTTTTTTCTTGATTTGTTTACCGGTTGTTTTGGAGTTGAGGGGGCCACAATGTGAACATAGATACACGGACCATGGGATGACATACAAATGATAAACATGGAGGGTGGCCAAGGGGATGGCGATACCCAAACTTATACGTTGCATGAGTTGGCTGTGGGAATCTTGAACTGTCTGGATGAATGGGCAGCAATGCATAGCATAGCATAGCATAACATGTCTATATATAGTTTGCCAAAGGTAACTAGACTTAAGATTTTATGAGCAGTCACTATGAACTAGCTAGCTGCATGCAGGTTTTATCACGTGTATGTATGAAATGATTTATGTGTTTTATATTTTTCTAATATTGGTAGCCTTCTAGTAGGGACCCAAGATCTAGGTAGGATACTTCAAACGTCATGTGTTACGTTGCCTAAAAATAAAGATAGCTACCTAGGTAGGTAAGGTATGTACCTATGCGACAACACCCACCCACCAACAACAGCATGCTTACACTTTTCATCCCGGGCATGACGACAAATTTACAAGGCGTTATCGATTAGCGACCCCAGCAAGCAAGAGCCGGTGTCGGACAGCGGGGTTTCGACTGGTCCCATGTCCTCCTCCACCATTCTAGTGGGCGCGGAGGTTAATCGGAGGGAGCTTTTGCTTTCGACGGCAGCAACTTACACGAACAAGGTCGAGCTTTCTTGGGGTTTGTGAGCTTTCGGGGCCCAATTCTCAATTCTACAATTCCTTTAAATTGCCAATTGAGATTTTCTTTCCCTGACCCTTCGGATAACTCGTTCTTTTTTTTTTATTACTGGCAACAGCATTACCTGGTGAAAAAAGACCGCCGGACAGACGTTTCGACAGACAAGGGATTAATCTCGTTTCTCACTTTCATCTTTGGTCTTCTTTTCACAAACTCCCCACCATGTCGTCGTTCAACATTGTCGTCTTTGCTGGTGACCACTCTGGTCCCGAGGTGCGTTTTCTTTGACATCTTGCCAAATGGGAACGAGATTCGGGTTGCATCCGCATCTTCCCGCCTTCCTTGTGCTTCATCTCCTGGTGTAAACCCCACGCTGACTGTTACACTGATTTGCCGTTATAGGTCGTCGCCGAGGCTGTCAAGGTGAAATCTAATCCATTTGCTGGCTTGTCTGGCTGGATAACGAACTGCTTGCTAACCATGTGATCTTTATCTGTCCACAACAGGTCCTCAAGACTGTTGAGGAGAAGAGCAAGACAGGTGTCAAGTTTAACCTGCATGATCATCTGCTGGGTGGTGTGAGTTTGACTTTTGCTTAACCCCGAAGCTTCCGTGGACTCGCCCTTTTGTAGCTGTGGGCGAGGCCACGACTCTCTTTGGCAAATGCATACCATGGATTTGCGCCTTGGCTGCAGGATGCCAGGTTACATCCCAAAAGAGCGTCAATCTCTTCCTGGATAAAAGTAGAAACATTACTAAAACACTCTCAATTGAACTCAGGCCTCAATCAACGCTCACGGTAGCCCCTTGACCGATGAGGCCCTAGCCGCCGCCAAGTCGGCTGATGCCATCCTCCTCGGCGCCATCGGCGGTCCGGAATGGGGACCCTCGTCACCGGTGAGGCCGGAGCAGGGTCTCCTCAAGCTCCGCAAGGAGCTCGGCACATTTGGCAACCTCCGCCCGTGTTCGTTCGCCTCGGATTCGCTGGTGGACTTTTCGCCCCTCAAGGCCGACGTCTGTCGCGGCACCGACTTTGTCGTCGTTCGCGAGCTGACCGGAGGTATCTACTTTGGTGACCGCACCGAGGACGACGGCTCAGGTTACGCGCTCGACACTGAGCCCTACTCGCGCCACGAGATCGAGAGGATAGCCCGCCTGGGCGCCCAGCTGGCCCTTGCCCGCAGCCCGCCCGCCAAGGTCTGGAGTCTGGACAAGGCCAACGTCCTGGCCACGAGCCGCCTGTGGAGGAAGGTTGTCGACGAGATCTTTGCCAAGGAGTTCCCACAGCTCGAGCTGGGCCACCACCTCATTGACTCGGCCGCCATGCTCATGGTCAAGAACCCCAGGGCCCTCAACGGAGTCGTCATCACCAGCAACCTGTTTGGCGACATCATCAGCGACGAGGCCAGCGTCATCCCCGGCAGCTTGGGCCTGCTTCCAAGTGCCAGCCTGGGTACCATCCCCGACGGCCAGAGCCGATGCAACGGCATTTACGAGCCCATCCACGGTAGGTTCTGAGCTGGTGTTCCCTCGAACTGGTTTTTCGATCTCAACTTTTTTTTTTTTTTTTTTTTAGTTTGGGGGTTCCCCGTGTGTGCTGACAATGATTCCCTTTTCTCCAGGATCCGCTCCCGATATATCAGGCAAGGGCATCGTCAACCCCGTAGGCACCATCCTCTCAGTTGCCATGATGCTGCGCTACTCACTACGCATGCCCGCCGAGGCCGACGCGGTCGAGGCCGCCGTCAAGGCCGCCATCGACGGCGGTGTCCGGACCAAGGATCTGGGCGGTAACGCCGGCACCAAGGAGATGGGCGAGGCCATCATTGCAGAGCTGAACAAGCTGCTGTAGAATATCTGTACGACAAGATAAAAAAAAATAAAACAACAAAAAAAAAGACGGAAAGCAAATCACGACTGGCATACTATCGAAGTTGTATAAACAACAAGTGTCTTACTGGCAGTTAGTTGGGATTGTTGGACTTGTGTGGTTGGTGTTTGGGGATTTACGAATGGTTCACAAAAAAAGGGGGTACGTTTCTCTCTTTGTCTTTTAGGCTGTTTCCGTAGAGCCTATATTCCAGTTAATGCTGATGCAGACTAATATATGAAAGATGCCGATATTTTCTCGACTGCTTGTGTTACCACATTTCAAGGGTCTATGCAATGCATCAATGCTACGTTCATAGGGGCTCATCGCACCATTATTGTTTATTTGTCTGGGTAAAAGAAAGAAACCCGGAAACATATTTACACTTGCGCGTCCATACATACCTGCATGGTAGCTATCCGACTATGACCCAACAAGACATTCGTCTACTGTCGAACCAGGCAAAGAATTCTCTCGTGTCACAAACGACAAATTGAAAACAACCAAAAACCAAATCGATGGCCTTAAAAGCAGCCGTTGCGCCGTCTAAAGAACGTTCCCAAACGTCCTGATACCAATAACCCATATATCCGATCCAGGACGTCCCATGCCACATCCCCAAAAACGCTACCTGATTCGGCAGAGACACTGAAAATAGACACAAGGGAGAAACCCAAAAGAAACATAATAGAAAGAGCGAGAGGCCGCGCGGTAATGTACTGACCACCACCTGGTATTCACCTCGACAAGTCCGACTTTGGACACTCCATAGACATCGATCAAAGCCCACATGTAAAAAAAAAGCATTTTTCTGCTTTACATGACAACGCATGAGCTTGCAGTCCGCGCCCTTCTCCTGGCGCCTGCGCCGTTTCCGCCAACCTCCTCATCGGCATGGACCATCTGCGCCTCTCGAGCCCGTGTCCGCCGTCGCCTCGTGAGCCTGATGCCGCCACCGGCCTCCTGTTCCTCGTCGGCCTGCATCCAGGCCGCCCAGCTACGCTCCAGACGCGAGGCACGGGTCAGCTCGCCTGCCAGCACGCGTTTCGTGTGCTCGTCCACCGTCTGCTGCCAAGCGTAGTAGCACTTTATGCCGATGATGTCGCTCGGATAAGTCTGCTGGTGTGAGGATTGTTTTGGCGGTTCAGATGGGCTGCCACCCGTTTTCTTTTGTTGGCGTTTGGCCGAGCTGGTACCGTTCGTTTCACTGGCAACGTTTGCTTGCCCACTCCCCTGAGGGCCAGCTCTGCTGGATACCTCTTCTATCAGCGCATAGACACGCTCTGCTTCAGCCCGCCATGCATTCTGGCTTGTTTGTTTTCGGACTCGCGGGGCAGCCTCGCAATTTCGCGAAAGAACCTCCCTGATACCCATCCAAGTAATGTTCGAGCAGTCGTAAGCAACCACTCTTAGAGATATCTGGGGTAGTTGCGTAGTATGCTTCGAACGGGCTCGTATCATAGCCGAAAGTTCGCATATTACAAGATCACTGGCTCTAGTGTTGTCCATCTCCAGGACCTGTAAGCTCTTGCACGCGCGAACGACGGGCATTAGGCCCGCATCGCCCAAATTCTCGCAGTGGCTGACTGTGAGGTGCTTAAGCAACGGGGCGCACGGTGCCTTAGCCAAATGAGTTGACAAAGTCGTGTTTGTCAACAGCGCGCAGTCCTCGAGATCTAGATGAGTGAGCCTAGGAGTCGTAGCCAACACAGGACCTAGACCCGCATCCGACAAAGAGCCGCATCTGCTAAGTTCTAGGCTCTCGAGGTCAGGGACGAGGTGGCCCATGGCCCCAAATCCTTCATTGGTGATACCATCACAATAACTCAATCCCAGGTGGCGCCACTTTCTCGGCGCAACCATAGGAAGATCTGTCAACAGGTCGAATTTCGGATCAGTTCCAAGCAACATGATCTTGAACGATGCGTCATCAATTTCTCGACATCCGTTAAGTGTAAGTCTTGTCAGGTTGGTGGCACGAAATATGGCGGCCGCAACATCATGTCTCTCAAAACCCCTGACCTCAGCAGCGCGAACGTCCGTCAGCAGTGGACAACGGTCAAGAACTGATTTAATACCACGAGCATCCAGGTCGGTGCAGAACGACACATTGAAAACCTCGAGGCGCGGGCACATTTCGGCAATGATTCTGCAAGTGGAGTTGCACACAGACTTGAGGCCCGTCAGATTGATCCGCTCCAGCCTCACATTGCTCTCGAGCAAGCTGTGCAGTATGTTGCGCTTGATGAAACAACCCTCCAGGGTCAGGCTGTGGAGATTCGTGCATAATTTTGGAACTTGGTCGAAAGGAGTCGAGCCTGAAAGTTGTATGCAGCCTCTTAAATTTAGGTGTTGGACGAAGGAGCCCGCCCGGACCAAGGTGTTAGTCAAGACGTGTGACGGTATTCTCTTGTAGAAGCTCGAGGCATCAAAAGTAGTCCACAGCTGACCGTCGAAACATAATTCACGGAGCTCTTTACTGACTCGCGCCAACAAAACAAGCTCCCGTGCATTCAGATGCGACAGGATGTGTATTTTGATTTCCAATGGCATGCTCGCCCAAGATTCTTTGCGCCTTTGGCTTATCTTCTTGGTAGAAGCTAGCTCGGCTGGTATGGAAGACTTTTCGAGGTCGTTGCCATTGTGAGGGAGGCTTTCTGCTTTCAACTGACGAACACGAATCTCCTCCGGCGACCACTGTCCAGGGGAGCAGCTAGGAGATGATGTCCCTGATCCACCAGACGAGCCGACCCCGTCGCGTTCGAGAGGGGGATCTGAAGGTGGAAAGTAGGACGAGGTCGAGGTCGGGGTAAAAGGTGAGGAGCTGGACGCGGTCGATAAGCTGACAGAGGAGAGGCTCGATCCGCTGCTATAAGGAACAGATGCGGACCTTGAGTGGCCAAGACCGAGGCCAACAGCAGGCGAAGAAGCGATACGCGAGATGCTGCGGAAGATTGAGTGACGAGTTTTAGGCTTCTTTGTGGTATCGTCTATAACGTCCTGTAGCTCACCCTCTATGTGTGAGGATCCTGGTTGCTCGGGAATGGTCATGGTTCGGGAGTGCGAGCTGGTCGAGTCGATACTACTTGCAGCTCTTCGGTCGTGAGCTGCTATCAGCCTTCCCGGGCCTGTGGTACGTGGGATTTCGGTTGCTGACATGGTTTATGAGAGAGAAGGAGGGAGGAGAAAAAAAAAAAAGAAAAAAAAGAGAGAGACAAAAAAGCAAGGCTGCCGAGCGCCGACGGGAAAGAGATACGCAAAATCTTATAGCAAGCAAATCAAGTTGGAATCAATGTTACGAGTAGTGAGATCCAATGGGTGGGAAACAGTGACAAAAGACAGCTAGAGACCACGGCCTGGGAAACAAGGTCAACATGACTTGCCAACGGTCGTCAGGCAAAACAAACTGTCGAATTCAATCAACAAAAAATCGGATCTTCAGTGGCGGGACCCCTCCCCTACTTGAAGACCAATACGCTTGCTGATAAGGAAAAAAAGAGTCGGTCGACTAGGAAAGTACCTGGTAGGCTGGCCGCCCGAGTGAGCCCATGCAGATATGGATGGGCCGGGTCGTCCGTCTTGTGATAGATGGGGTACAACAGTACAAAAAGGACCGTGAGGGGGATCGACGCAGCGTAGCATACAAGTGGGCTACAAACTGGGTGCTCTGGGCCACCCGCCGCCTTACTACCGAGCCAGGGGTCTTGCCAAGGTGGGGTAGATACTCCAAGTGAGCAGGGTTGCCAGAGAGAGTGGGTAGGTGCGAATTCCAGAGGAAGGTGAGCGAGCGTGTATACAGTGCACGGGACTGTAGACTACTGCGAAATTTAGAGTCAAGGAACCAAACAAAGCCCAGACGAGCGGCAATGTGTTGAAGAACTACTGTAGGCAGGTAGGTATTATTAAGTAATTGGAAATTGTTTGGCAAAACATGTACCTGGATTTTGAGTAGGAAGGGAAAAAAAAAAGGATGAAATCTGCGACAGAAGATGTAGGTAGGTAATGGTCCACATTCATTTGTAAGGAGTTTTGGCTAAGCAAAAAAGAAAAGATTGGCAACAAAAAAGACAACGGATGGAAGCCAACCATGTGATATTCTTTAAGTGGTAGGTAGGTACCTACCTTACCTTGCCTACCAAAGCCATGGAGAATACCAGGGTGATAGCTGGGACGAACGGTGAAAGGTTGAGCCTGCCACGGCCAAGATCCCGGTTCTATGACCTTTGTACTAATTACAGTAACTTTGGCAACCTCCAAGTTACTTCGAATACGTGGTAGAACCCGGACTAAATAACAACGGGACTGGTGTCGAGTATTTCAAGTCGACTGCATTGCATGCGACTTTCGGCCATGCACGGTCGGTCACGGTCAAGTACCTACCTACCTAGACGTTTGGACCTGGTAAATCCAATTCTGGGCTGAGGCATAGGTACTTCGTACTGTATGTAACAGATGAAGCCATGTGGACTGACAAAGTAAGTAAGAATCATGCTTACATACCTTATCAGGGGGAAAGATATAGCTCACATGTGGAACATTGTTGCAACTGGGATTTTGAATGGAGAGAGCGCATTGGATATTCAGGCACAAGTGATCCTCCCACTTCTTGGTCATTCGGCTGTAGGAACAACACCCACCCATCCCAAGCTGAAGGGTCTAGTCACACCGCCAACGTTACAGTATTTTGGAAACCCATGTACCGTACGCGAGCCAGGGAAAATTCCGCTCTACGCTAGAAGAATTGGTGGCAAAGTGGCTTACCGGAATGCGAAGATAATACTTGGCTGTCCAAGCCACGTTGTTGCTTTGACAAACCTAGCTGTCGGTGTACTTGGTGTGTGCTTTGTATGTACCGGTAACTCGAACTGGTTGAGAGAAGGTAAGTGGGTGAGTGAGAGAGAGTGAGAGAGAGAGAGAAAAAAAACACTCAAGTCTCTGGGATATACTGTGTCCATTCAACGGCCGAGCTGTGAGCGGCGAGGTATTTCCAGATCGGATGTGGTCTACCACATCCGGACGAGTGATTAACAGACACAAGTCCAAGCCATTTGATCTGTATCTATACAGATTTGGATTGGTGTGTTGGACCCTTAATTTTCAATTTTCCACCCACACCTGCGCAAGATGCATGGGCAAAAAGAGCGGGTACCAGAGAGATAGTGGGAACAGCATGTTTCGTTGTTCTTGGTAGCGTCGGGTTGGACTGTGTTGTGTCTCCACGACGGTCGCTTCGAGAATGAAAAGAAATCCCCCGCACCAGTAGCAACCAGTCGAATGAGAGAACAAACGGGCAGGGCTATCGTTCGGATCCGGGGGGTTTGACTGCAGATGGGACAGCAGATGACAATGGACAGCAGCCCCTCCAAGGGTGCTGCACACAATCGAATTGTTCGAGTTAGCCGACTTGAGACCTTGTCCTGATGATTGCGACTGCTGACCATTTTTGGCAAGAGGGTCCAGACTTGCTCATCCACGTGAATCCTGGTTCGAGTGAATAAATTGTTGATTAGCGTGCTCAAGACCAACTGGACTGGACCGCTTGACGAGATCGCCAAAGAGTTGGATGCGGATCAAGTTGAACGGTACTGTGTTGTATGTACTGTACTCGGTACGGATTAGAAGTTACATCCAGCTCCAGTAGGACCACGCCGGTTATCTCCTCGGAGTTTGCTAAATTGAATTTGAAGCCATAGGGCAGAAGTTGCCGTCAAAAAGCAGAATTGATGGCTGTATCGACAACAGATTCATACATTTTGTTTCTTCTTGATAAGGTCTCTTGAAACTTCCAACTGGGTTTAGGTCTGCGCCATATTCGTCACTGTACGGAGTAGTTAATTGTGTTCTTTTCTTCTTCCTTTACTTTTCCTTTTCCTTTTTTTTTTTTTTTTTTTTTTTTTTTTCTTTTTTTTTTTTTTTTTTTTTTCTCCTTCCTCGACTTTTTCTCTCCCCTCTTTCTTCAGTTTCTCTCTTTTACTTTACTTACCCGGTTCCCTTTCGGTATATCTTTTCCCCGGATCTAAAATAGGTTGTAATGGGATATAATATGCCACGGAGGATGGCGCCGTCATTGTTGACAAGTCCGCCGAGGTTTTGGTTTGGTGACGATTCAGAAAAGGTTTTCAGTAGCAGAAAAATAGAACCATAAGGCTTGGATGAATGTGGATCGTCATCGGTGTGTGGACCGTCCATGGAACTCAACGAGCCTTTTGTGCTGGCCTGGATTTGCTTTTCTCTCTCTTTCAATTTGCTCATCGAAAAAGGGGCGCCCGAAATCCCAACCACTTGACAAGCCTGAAGCTGAGCTGTCAATCCCTATCCCAATATTATATGTCACGAGAAACTACAGAAATCCCACTTGACTCTTGTAGACGGTTTTGCGCGACCTTCTTAGAGGCCACTACCTGACTTTCACGATTTGGGACCCGCTTTGACCTCGATCTCGCTGCTTAAGCGAAAACGCACCTTGAAACCAGCAACCTAGCAAAGCGCGACCTGGATGGTATGCTGCCGGCATTCGATTTCCGTCACAGTGGCGACAGTATCCTGTCTTAACATTGCTCAGCATTAACTTGAGAAGACGGCTATATATTGCCGGTGATATCCAGGAGGAGCAATTCATCTGCAGAACTCGCTGCACGAGAAAAAAATTAGGAGCTTTGAAGGTCTTAAAGAAAGGATCGTGAGGATAAGCTTGCATGGTACACCTAAGACCTCACCGCTTGGAAAAGGGAAAATTTACTCGAGTCGAGGCTAACCTACATCCAGGTAGCAACCAGCATAGACAGAGACCCATCTGGAGATCAAGATCAAATCTTGTGGCCAAGGAGCGTAACAAGAAAGAAAGAAAACCCGCAGGACCAACAAGGACTCAATCAATCAAGGTATTTCGATAAAAATACAACGATCAGGTGTAAGCGACGGCACTTGGGTTGCGTCGATTACCTACCCAAGGTACCTAACCTAAACCTAACCTAGGTACCTACCTTACTTACCTCACCTTGCCAAGCTTGCGCAAGTGCTGTGCTGTGTTGTGCTCAAGCGGTTGAGCGCCTCAAAACACCCCCACTTTACATCAGTCAATCAATCGATTTGAGGTGGGTGGCGTCAACGTCAAACCATCAAACCCTTTTAAACACACTTCGTTCCGAAGCCAAACTGCGAAAAAGCCATTCGCTTCTTCGCCGGCAGCTTGAGCATCTATCTCCCCACTCCTAGGTGATTATTGTATGGTCTCTGGACTTTGTGAGCTCCTCTCGGAAAACAACCAATCAAGACATCAGGAAAAATCGAAAAACGCCCGATTGAGCCTGTGTCTCTTCAAGTATGCCCCCGGCGGCGGATCGTGGAGACAATGGTGAGTTCCGATTCCTTTCCCATTTATCTGCCTCTGGCCTTGACTATAAATAAATGGTTATACTCTCAGAGAGTTCAATGGCCAGTGCCACCTTTTCGAGGTCCTTCAAGGTCCTGCATGATCTATTCCGACAACACAACCTACCAAAGGTGGACTTAGACACAGACTGACCATGTCCCGCCTTCCTGTGCTACCATGTCCGCTAAAACAGGCGCAACCGAATTTCACGATGAGGGCGAAGACCGTGGTCGCCGCAAGCTCGGCCCCGGCCCAGGGCTGCAGATTCCCAAGAACCGTAGCACTGGCAATCTGGCCGTTATAGGCGAGACCTCGGACCGATCCCGCATTCGATTCTCCTTCGACGCTGGTTCCGCAGGGGCCGACCTGGATCTCCTCACGAGGTACGACTCTCGCCGACTTTGCTCTCCATCGCGTCGCCAATGATACATGCATATGCCATCGCCCTATAGTTGCCTAAAGTCTTGGCCATTTAAAGAGATGCTTTTAACACGTCCATGTGTCTTTGCATCCTTTTAATCCTTGCCTGTGTACATTAGCAAGCTCTAATGCAGCCTCTTCCCGGCTTAGCGTTATTAGCTGTGCGGCGTCGCTGTCGATGGCCGCGCCAATCCCCCCTAGTCTAGCCTGTAGCTGACCGCCGCTGACCATGCCTTCTCTCCGGTAGGTCTCCAATCATGGATCACGACCACGGCCTAGGCCTCTCTGGCCTCAGGCGAATCCGCCAGCAGCACTCTATGCGCCAACCTACCATACCGTCGAATCCATCCTCCCGCAGTCCCTCGGTTGCGCGCCTTCCTCGATCCGCCTCGATGACTTTGATGCCTCCGCCTCGACGACAAGGGAGTAACATATCGCTTTCACCTGGCCCCGCGTCGCCCACCTTTACCGAGGATTTGTCTCGATTCCCCTCGGAATCTTTACACTCCTTTTCCTTTGCCAATCAGTCCGAGGAGCTCATACACAGCCGCCAGAATGTACTCAAACGGTCGATAGAGTTCATGAGAGATCACATGGGCTGGGCCGCTGCCAACTCCGCAGATCCTGCTATGGCCAGCGCACAAGCACGCTCTTCCGGAGATAAGGAAGCCCAAAGTATGCTGGAGTTGCTTGCGAGGGCACAGGTCCTGGCTGCCGGGAATCTGCCGAATCCGGGCTCGACCTTGCCATATGGCCCTCTAACCGGCCCTCCCGACGTCTCGGGCGTTAATGTATTTGACAGAGGTTTCATCCAGAGGACCTCAAGCCCGGAGCCGCTGGAAGAGTCTTCTGATTCTGCGCAGAACCTTCCTGGCCAGGAACCCAAGCGGTCCGGGTCCACCTCCAGAGGAACTTCTGACTCGGCCGAGTCCTCCCGAACACCTACGAATGAGAGTGGCGCTTCCGCGCAAACTGCACAGACATCACCGCCGGTTTCCAGAAGACCAAGTGTACTGCAGCGAACCTTGACGGATACCCGTCATGCTGAAATCGAACAGAAGCTCGTGACTGCCATCTCAAAGCCTTATGCAGCGTCTACTGGGGTAGACCCGATCCTCTCTCCAACAACGGTAGAGTCTTTCAAAGCTGCCGGGGGTAATTTTGCATCGTCCGTGCCGCAGAGTGCACCACATGGCCACGCGTCCAGGTGGGTGCCGGCGGCACAGGCGATTTTCACCACAGAAGCCAAGGCGCCCTGGACTATTTTGGTCGCCAACGATCTTGCTTGTTTGGTATTCGGGGTGACAAAGGCGGAAGTGAGAAAGATGGGTATACTAGAGGTTGTGCAGGAGGATCGCAGGGCGTGGCTTGCCAATAGATTGCGAGGGAATGACGTAGATGAAGCTGGAGCTGGCGATTTTCCAGAGAGTGAAAGTAGCTCTCCGGAGCCACTCTCGCGCGTAGCATCTAACAGCTTGCTCGGAAGTCGGGGTGGCGGCATCACCGCACACCTGCTTAGCAAGCCGAACTCCCGGGCAAAGGCCTCGGCCAAAGTCCAGGCCGCGAAAAAGCCAAAAACCAATCATGACAGTGACTCAAGGCTATACAAGACAACAAGTTCGCAAGGTGGCAAGTCTAACGGCGTTCTTCTCTGTGGCGACGTGGTACCGATCCAGAAGAGAAATGGGGCAACCGGATCAGCCAGCCTGTGGGTTAAGGAAAAACATGGCGGCTTGATATGGGTTGTCGAGGAGATCAGCGAAGATACTGCGACAGTCACCCTTAAAGAGGAGAGCATTGTTGAGAAGCTGGATGGTGCCGTTTCTGCAATTTGGGGAGGCATCGATGCGCGGCCTGGGGTGGACGTTGGAAAGCTGATACCCCGGGTACCAAGGCAGGGCATTGATCCCAGGTCAGGCGAGCTCGACTATGCCCAGATCAACAAGAAACGTTTCTACACGTGTCGATACTCGGATACAGTCAACATACCAGCCACAGTTGAGCAGATCAGGGGCAAGACCGAACTCAAGGTTTCAAGCTTCCCCCACATCGCGGGTATCATAGTCGTCAATACTCACGACCTAAGGATCAAGAGCTCCAACTCGGTCTTCAGTGGCGCTCTCTTTGGATACGAGAAGCCAGATGGCATGCGAATTACCACTCTCATTCCTAGCTTCGAGAAGATGCTAGATGTAGTCACGCAGGACAATTGGTCGCTGGAGGAAGCAGTCGTTGTACCGGAGCAAAGCTTTCGTCAAGCATATGCAATCGTGGGCTTGCGGGAAGGCAACCCTGACACTCCGACAAGCTCCATGCGGCCATATGGGGTACCTGCAAAACATCGTGATGGCTCTGAAGTCAAAATCGACATTCAGATGAGAGTTGTGCAGAGCGAGAGCGATAAAAATCCCATGATACCCGAGGATGCCGTGGTGGAAGATTATAGCGACGAAGCGAGCAGAAGGTTGAGCACTGCGTCTATGCCACAGGCCGAAATGGTTTATGCTCTGTGGATCACGTACTCTCGCCACCTGCATGCATCGCAAAGCCACGCTGGAGATGCAGCCTCTCCGTTGCTGTCGAGACGAGAAACTCAGATGCATCAGCCGACACCAGGCCAAACTCCTGCGCATACGCCACCTCTCGAAGGCGATTCAGAAACAGAAGAGCCTAAGAAAGACACCACGATTTCAAAGTTTACCAGACAAATCAAGGAAGTCGCACGAGAAGCTGCAGCCAAGCTATCGAGCGTAACCAGCAGCAAACCCAAGGAACAACCGACGGCAATGGTTCCCGAAACGAAAGAGGTTGTCAAGGAGACGGCTGCAGAGGCGGCTCCGGCCAAGCCACGCAAAAAGACCATCGACGATTTTGTGATACTAGAGGAAATGGGACAGGGCGCCTACGGTCAGGTCAAGCTAGCCAAACACAAGGAGACTGGCAAGACGGTGGTGCTCAAATATGTAATCAAGGAGCGCATCCTGGTCGACACTTGGACTCGTGATCGCCGCCTCGGCACTGTGCCGTCCGAGATCCATATTCTCGATTTCCTGAGCCGTAACGACCTTCGGCATCCCAATATTATCGACATGGAGGGTTTCTTCGAGGACAAGGTCAACTATTACATCGAGATGGAGCCACATGGTCTTCCGGGAATGGATCTATTTGACTACATAGAGCTGAGGAAGAATATGAGTGAAGACGAAGCGCGGCGGATTTTTGTGCAGCTTGCACGAGCGGTACATCACCTGCACATTAAGGCAAAGATCGTCCATCGGGACATCAAAGATGAGAACGTCATTCTCGACGGCGGTGGCCACGTCAAGTTGATCGACTTTGGCAGCGCAGCATATATCAGGAAGGGGCCATTTAACGTTTTTGTCGGCACAATCGGTAAGTTTTGGCTGTTTGTTCCTGCTACATATCGTTTCAAATATACAAAACATACGCAGCATTGTGATGGTGAGCCCGACTGACATAAAACAGACTATGCGGCCCCCGAGGTGCTAGGCGGAAGACGCTACGATGGCCCAGCACAAGACGTATGGGCGCTCGGCATTTTGCTTTACACCATCGTCTACAAGGAAAATCCGTACTACTGTCTCGACGAGATTGTCGACCACGAATTGAGAATTCCATGGATCCTTAGCGACGAGAATATTGATCTCATCAAAGGGATGCTCAACCGGAACGTCGACGAGAGGTTGAATATTGAGCAAGTGTTGGAGCACTCATGGTGCAAAGCCGCGGGCGATGACTTTGATGGCCTTCATGCGATCCCTGGTCCTTCCAATTGAAAGGTGCTTTCGACGACAACGCACACACGGCATGTCTGTTTCAGAAGTGAAAAAAGTCATCAGGCAAGGATGGAGGAGTAAACGGTTGGGAAATACATCAAAATTGGACTTTGGGTCGGAGTAACGGCATCTATTGTATGGGAGAAATCTGGGTCCGGAGTCTGGAGCGTTTTGGCCACTGCTTATGGGAATCTTGTGCATAGCGGTTGTCTGGCCCACGACAAATCGTTTGAATGTCTTTACTGGGTCCAAGACGACCGTGGAGGGTCTTTGTCTGCTTTTATGCTAGCGAATGCCTTCGTTGCTTGTCACATCCTAGACTGCATATCTAGAAATATACCTTTACCAAGTTATGGATTGCTGGCCAGTCGATAAGGGAGTCTGAGGCAGTCACTCGGTAGTGTCATGCTAGAGATGAACCTTGGGTTTCTGTTTGTAGAGGACAGGATGGATTGTCATATAAGTTGAACTACAGCATACCAATCGTACATGTCATTTTCATATCATGTCAGCTTTTGGCATCACCCTGATCAGTCCTTCCGTCTGTCACATCCCCCCTGCCTCCCCTACCTCCTCGGCTCCCTCGGCCGCGACCTCCCCCTCTACCTCGACCAGCGCCGCCGCCTACCCTCTCCTTGCCGGCCGGCACCTTGATCTTCAGTCCCTCTGGCAGATCGGCCACTTTTTCACCATCTTTCCAAAGGACCCCGACCTCGTCGGGTCTCCTGCCCACGACCTCCTTGAAATACTTGACGGGCACCAAACCAGCCTCGCCACCCTCGGTCAGCACGACGCCGTTGTCGCTCAGCCACCACTTGGTCTCGCCGTCGCGGAGCGCGCGCTCGACGTCCAGGTACACGAGCAGCTCGGCGTCCCTCCTCATGCCGCTGACGACCTGGGCCTCGGGCCCGGGCAGACCCGTGCTGCAGTGGACGTGGTTGCGGCCCATGGGCCGCAGGCCGCCCGACGCCACGATGGCCGGCCAAAAGGCGTAGTACGTCCCGTGCACCACCACCTCGGGCACGTTGCCCGCCTCCACCGTCACGGCCGTCAGGTGCTCCGCCGACTCGAGCTTGATCGAGTGGCCCTGGTTCGCGCGGATCATAAAGTCGGCCGGGTCGGTCGAGTCCGCAGAGACCGAGTCAGATCGGGGTTTCATGCCGAAGCGCTGCTTGTCGCTGTTGGATACGGCTTCGCGTATCTCGGGCAGCGTCACCTTGAGGCTTTTGATGGGTCCCCATGCCAGCTGTTGTTTTGCGCTCGGGGAATTTTGGGAGGGGGGTTTAGGTCAGCCTTATGTGAAAGCAAAGAAGAATAGAAATAGACTGCAAAAAGAAAAGTAAAAGAACCCACCACTTTGTCCAGCGGCGCATACCCCTCACCGTCGAGCTGAATGCCCGCGTTTGCGGCCTGATGTCTTAGCAGGCGGGACAGGGCGCGCGATATACCAACATCGCGGGACTGGCTGCCGCCTCCGCCACCACCACCACCTCGTCCTCCACGCCTGCTTCTACCTTGTCCGTCCATATCTGGAGACGGATGCCAGGCTAGGTGGCTCTGGTGACGTAGAGTGTGAGTCTGCTGACTGGATGGTTGTTTTGTGAAATCCTGCCGTGCAAGGATGCGTTGACTAGCCTCACGTGCGAGTGTGATTGTGTTGCTGTTGTTTGCTACGAATGTATGTGGTGTAGTGCCTGTGGAACCAGTGACGTTTTGGAACAAAGTCTGGAGTGTCTGGGGTCTTTTTGGTCTTTTGATATACATTCAGTAATTGAATCCGTTGGTTTTTATGCTATTTTCTTGACCTTTTTTTTTTAAGGGTAATATTCATTCATTCTGAGTCACGCCGTCAAACGCAAGGCTGAAAAAAAGGACAAAGTCAGATGGAGATGACACTACCGTAAAAAGTTATCAGATGTCTATCTGACGGACGGGTGCCCCTCCAAAAATTTAGCTAGGGCTGCGTTACACAATTGTTTGTTGGTCCAGGGTCCAGCTTGTGAATTCGACCCCACAATGTCGAGCAAATGCATTCTTGGGAACAAACATGGATTGCAATTGTTGCATGCTGAATAAGAATGACTGTCTTTTTACTCACTTTTGTAAACAGAGGTCTTTTATTCTTTTATTCTTCTCTCATTGCGTCCCTAATTGGCTGCGTCCTTTAGGTCAGTCAACACACTAGACTAGAACTAGAGTCTAAACAAGACTGGGCGTTAGTGGTCAGAGGTTGGTGTTAGTGGTTTGAGATACTGGGTTTTGTTTTGTGATGGGATGTGTAATAGAGGGTTGAGCAAAGCAACGACTATCACGTTGGTTAAAATTTGGGCAATCGGGTTGAGAATCGCAATGGCGCATGGCTGAGTTTCGAATTGTCAGCAGGCTGTATTTTATGATTTTTTTTCTTTCTTTTCTGTCTTTAATTCGTAGTCTTTTCCGTCATAGTTGCCAAGCAAAGAAGTTATTCCCGGCTTTGGCCCGACAAAAGCCAGGGGAACAAGCTGAAACCATGTAACAATCTCCTTGTGGTTGCACCAAAAAGAAGAATACGTACCTACATACCTACCTACCTACCTACCTAGGCAAGCAAAAGCCCTGACGCCTTGATTTGGAGAAAGAAATACACAGTTTTGCATAAACGCGGGGTAAGGAACAACAGCCTGGTCGCTTGCACAGATACTGCAGCACAACTTGATCAAAGAAAGCCAAGCCAAGCCTCAAGGTCGGGTTCAAGCAGGCGCCCGTCTGTTGCTGCGCGACAAGACGAGTTGGGGGCTGCTGCACGTGAAGCGAGATCAAATATGCGTGCAGACCCAACCTCATGCGTGGAAGCCCACCAACTTGCAGAAACGGCTCGTCACGAAGTGGATAGCCAGCCGGTGACTTTTTTTTTTTTTGTTTTTTTTATGCGATGGGATTGTGATAAGAACGCGACAAGGCTCCCTCCCGGGTGTGCTCAAGCAAGCTTTTGTCGATAATGGATTTCTTTTTTTCAATGACATCAGAAGGCGCTTCCTGGCGTCATAAAGCGAAATAACATGACAGAAGTGAATATTTGAAAAGAAACCTACGTACCTAACTCCAATGTAGTCTTTTTTTGGTGACTTGCAGGTGAGCGCTGTTATATGTAATCGGAGAATAAAATTAGAAGAACATTCGAAGCTTGAAAGTGACCGTGAAACACCAGCGGAATTGATTAGTGTGTTCTCCAAAACGGCCCCCGCCGGGTCGCGGCATGTATTGGTTGAACCCGGTACACCCCCGTTGACGGACCGCTGGATCCACTATAGCTCCCCCTCCTGCTTGTCCAAGTGGGTGGGTGGGTGGTGCTGAACCAGCTCAAATGAAGTCGCGACTAGCTTCCAGTAGTTGTAGGTACCTCCCTGCCTTACCAACAGCTATCTGTACCTTTCTTTACCTTACCTTGCATACCTCCCAGGGACAAACAAATATATTTACCTATTTAAACCGCCGCCCATGTCAATAACTGTTTTTTTTTTTTTTTCTTGAAATGGGAATGTAGCAAGCAGACTTTGGCTACGTAGGTTATTTCCATCAAGCTCGCTCAGTAAAGGTAACGTATTCAAGTCAAATAAAGTGAGTTGCCTTGAATAAGTTGGCGATGAGGTCACGATGCTTTGTCGTCCCCCATTAACCCCTGCATTCAGTCTGCAAATTGCCTGCCGCGGCTTACTTATTCACCTAGGTAGGTACTGTAAGATACCAGGCAGGCAGGCACATTGGCCGAATATATCCCAGGTCAACATACTCGTAATATCATAGCGTCTAAATCAAGAATTCAAGGGTAATTGCCGACGGAAATCGAAGCTCTACACGAACCACTCTCTAGTCAATGGAAGAAGGGACTGCGTTGCAGTGGAGACGGGGTCAGAGGGGCTCAGCGTGGACTTGACATTTACAACGTTTGTTCCTACCTGGTCTGGTAGATCGCGTGCATGCGAACGCTGCAACAGTGAGCGGAGCAGTCGTTTGGTTTCGTCTCAATGTGCGCGCCAGTCCAGTCCAGATACATACCTTACCTACCTTACCTACACGCCTTGACATACACACAATCGATTAAACACTTTTGATCCGCTCCCGCTTTTCCCACCTTGTGTCAAGCCAACCACAAAAAGCCACCCATCACTGTTCTCAACCCTTTCTTTTACAATCTCTCGGTTCTACAGCCACCCGAATCCAAAAGTCACGACATTGTCGTCTCTTTTTCCCTCTACTCCCCATCTCCTCTACGAAACCCCCCTTCTCACTTCTATCTCTCCCTCCCTCTCTCTCTCTCTCTCTTCCTCTCCGCTCGAAGTCTGGAACTTGTTATCTCATCAATGTCACAGCTTTGAGATCCGGTGTCTTGATCGACAAGCTACGCATTTGCATTTCCTCCTCATTTTAACCTGATTTGCACTGCATCAGACCGACCGACCGATCGATATTTCAATCCAATTGCTTCATTGGTAGGCCACCTCAATGGTCCTTTACTCTGTTGGCCAGAACAACAAAGATTTTTTTTTATGTTTTATTTTTGTCATTATTTTTTAACCCGAAACTGACAACGAGCTATCCTCGGCGCAAGAACAAAGTAGATTCTCGGCAAATCCTAGTCGACTTGCCTCGTGGTCTCCGACCGCTTCGTCCCGCCCTCCTCAAGCCGTCTATCTAGGTTTAGTTGCAGGCTTTTATCGCATCCGCAAGACCAGACCTCCCCGGCCGTAAAACCGAACGAAGCCCCGCCCGCAAGAGAGCACGGGCACCAGATTTCCACCCCCGCCTTTGAAGCTCCTCCCAAAAGGTAACCAAATACAAATCAACCCAACAGCAAGAAGCAAGCATTCCTTGGCCCCGCAAGCCTCACATTGGCTAGTCTAATGTTTTTTTTTTTTTTTTTTTTTTCCTCCCAGTTTTTTTTCTCTTCTATTTGCGATTCTCCCCCCCCTGCTGTCGCAAAAAGGTTCGTTGCGACTTCTCTTCTCACGTTTGCAGTTTGCATTGGCATGCGCATTAGTTACTCATTCCTTGATACCACCCAAGTCTTGTTTGATCAAGATTGGCCACACTTCCTTGGCTTCCCAAATCCCGCCCAAACTAAAACACGAACCGTTAATAGTCATTTCCAGTCACTGTTCGGTGCAACGCTACACAATCACTTAAACACTGTGTTCCAAGCATGCGCACGGCAACGTCATAAAAAGTCTGCCCTTAGCTAACGCACGCTCCAGCTCTTCGCGCTGAAGCCTCTTCAGCCCTTGCGCCATTCCTGGTCGCGTTTAGCCACTCATTGTACGCGCGCAAAAACCCTTGTCGGCTTGTTCCTTGTCTGGCGAGATTTCGCGCCTTGCGCAACCCTTGATTTCCACCTTCATTCCTCTACCATTACTTTTCTCTCAAACTACCAGACGCAGACATAATGGTGGCAACAGAAGCTATGGCAAACGAGCTTGCTGAAGGCATCGACAGTCTCAAGGTCAGCGACGATGAGCCACGTCTTGGTCCTGACGGAGAGCCCGCGCCCAAGACCGATGAGGAGTATGCTCAGGCCCAACTTACCGTGAGGGCCATTGTGTCATCCAAGGAGGCTGGCGTAATCATTGGCAAGGGTGGAAAGAACGTCGCCGACCTCCGTGATGAGACGGGCGTCAAGGCCGGCGTCAGCAAGGTTGTCCAGGGCGTGCATGATCGTGTCTTGACCATCACAGGTGGATGCGAGGCCATATCCAAGGCATATGCCGTCGTGGCTCGTGCCCTCCTGGAAGGTGCGCCTTCTATGGGCATGGGAGGCGTCGTCTCCAACAATGGAACCCATCGTAAGTTATCAAATGCCTGCTGACGCATGGTAGTTATGATTTTTTTTCCCCGTGCATGATGGACTGGTCTACTAACACTACAGCCAACAGCCATCAAGCTGCTCATTTCTCACAACCAGATGGGCACCATCATCGGCAGGCAAGGCCTCAAGATCAAGCACATTCAGGATGTCTCTGGCGTTCGCATGGTCGCCCAGAAGGAAATGCTTCCACAATCGACGGAGCGCGTCGTGGAGGTTCAGGGCACACCAGAAGGTATTCAGCGTGCGGTCTGGGAGATCTGCAAGTGTCTCATTGACGACTGGCAGCGAGGCACCGGCACTGTACTCTACAACCCTGTCGTCCGCACACAGCCGGCGGGCGCAACACAAATGGGAGGCGGTGGGGCCGGCTATGGCACATCCAACAGGGGCGACTACAGCTCTTCTAGGGTCACACGAACCGGCAACGGCGCTGACTTTAGCAACGGCGGCGGTCGTTCCTACAACAGACGCTCAGATTCGGACGCAGCAAACCGTGGCCCACCAACCCATGATGAGAACGGCGAAGAAATTCAAACGCAGAATATTAGCATCCCGGCGGACATGGTTGGTTGCATTATCGGCCGTGCTGGTAGTAAAATTAGCGAAATCCGCAAGACTTCCGGTGCTCGCATATCAATTGCCAAGGTACTATCAACCTACCCTGACAATTCCCCCGGGGCAATGTAAGATTGAAATAAGATGGATTGCTGACAAGTCGTTATTTTCTACTCAGGCCCCTCACGATGAGACGGGCGAGCGCATGTTCACCATCATGGGCTCCGCCAAGGCCAATGAGACAGCCCTCTTCCTTCTATATGAGAACCTTGAGGCCGAGAAGATGCGTCGGAGTCAGATGACGTCTCCAGAGTAGCTTCATCACACTGCGCCGTCAATGGACCCCAACTTCAACCCAAGCTGAGGAGCTTACCGCTGTCGAGACATAATTCGACTCCACACCACGATCCTATACTTAAAGGGGAATCCTTTCTTTGTTTGATCCTTTCTTCTTTTTTCCTTACTCGGTTCGACTCGATAATCCTTGTTCTCACTGAGGCATTCAGACCTGACTTGCCGCGAGGCTGAACAAATCTTTGGCGGGCGGGAACGACTCAAACGATGCGATGATTTGTATTTTCATTTTCCTCTCACTTACCTTTTATTCCTCACCAACTTCTACACGCCTCGAACAAAATTAATGCAGCAACACGCCCATCATAACAATGCTGCCATCTTTCTCCTGCCTTGAGACCGGGGATCGACAGTCGGTTGCCTTGCCGTGTCTGTTGCCCACGGAGCAGCCAGTTGTTTGGACAGGCCAACATGCGGGGTCTTCTGTGCCCTGGATACTTTTGGTATTATACCTTGCGAAAAGGATAACAGTGGAGGGCTCTTGGTTGTCACTTTGCCTGTCATATGTACTTTTCGGCAACAAAGCTCCCCTCACCTCGTCCTGTCCGAATTCAACAACTGCGGTCCAGCCTTGGTCTCCTGCCTATGGCCATCGTACTCCTCCGAAAACCAGGCAGCAAGCATCCATTTCCATCGACAACCAAAACATCCACAATTCATCAGGCGAAACGGTATTAAAGCAGCTATTTGAGCTGTGCAGGTACTGCAAAACCAGCGATCTTAACAGTACACGCTCGCTATCTCTTTCATCCCCCTTCACCCCTGGCGACTACGATCCATAAACCCCCAACACTTCAGACAATACCACCTGTTTGGGGAGTTCAACTCATGTTGGAATTCACGATCAGATATGGTCAATACCTCCCATGCGTATGCAAGTAACAATACCCGCAAGGCCACGCGTGACGCAAGAACGGGTGCCGGCTAGAAACCGTCAAACTCGGCTCTCGCAGCACAACTGGACTTTCGAAAGAGCCTGAGTATCTTGCATGGTCGGATTTGTGGGTCGTGCAATTCGGCGTTGGTCTTTATTGTCTGGAATATGGCGCATGGATTCCCCTTCCCCGATGATTTTACTTTGTAGTACTTCTCTCCCCACCTTTATATCTCGCCTCTCTATTACCGTTTGAAAACTCGACCGGTCCAAGCAATACCACTCTATTTGGTCGAATACATTCTTCAAAACACCGCCATTTCAATCGACGCACATCAATCTTTCACAACTTTCCTCTCTTTCATTCATAAGCCACGTCACATCTCACTTGGAGATTGTGATCCCAAGGTTCGTACCTATCAAGACCGTAATCTTGGGACAATCAAACAGTAGGCGAGAATGGGAAAAGACTTCACTCTAGTATTAGTCTAGTCGAGGAAATCCAACAAGCTCTCTGAATTTGTAAAAGGACTATGATTTCTCTTATGTCATTGGTGTGCAAGCTATGTTTGTTGTTGGTTGATACTGCGCATCATCTTATTCACCATGTGGATTACATCCTATGATGATCCTACCTATAATAGCTTGGGTGGGCCAGCCAGCTGGGTCCCCATGAAGTTGACCCGCTTTGATAAGTGATAAGAGGTTGTATAGTGGGGTTAGGGGTCTTTAGTTGCAGGGGTTTGGTGGAAAAGATGATGACAGCCTGTCACTCGCCTATTATGGACATTGGCAAATATAAACAACCGTGACTACCTACTGTGCCGTCTGTGTTCGATGCGCCGGTCATCTTTGCTTCACAATACCAGGGATATTCACACTCATTTTGACACAATTAAATCCTATGTCTTGTCTGCACTGAAAACATCTGCCTTTTTCGGTCGTTTTCTGTTTTTTGTTCTTGTTGTTCTTGGCCGAGCAGGGAGGACAGAACCTTGTCGCAAAGCGCCGCCATCCTTCCCTAGTTACTACCAATTCCAAATTCCAATTCGTTCGAGGATCGAAATATAGTCTGAACCCGCAGCAAAGAAAAAAAAAAAAAAAAAAAAAA
The DNA here is from genome assembly GCF_004355905.1 of Pyricularia grisea. NCBI lineage: Eukaryota > Fungi > Ascomycota > Sordariomycetes > Magnaporthales > Pyriculariaceae > Pyricularia > Pyricularia grisea. The sequence continues at coordinate 1,786,796 of NW_022156720.1, forward strand.
AAAAAAAAAAAAAAAAAAAAAAAAAACCATGGCTCGTACAAAACGCACGGCGGTGCAGCGTGAACCGTCCTCAGAATACATCAGCAAGGCCGACCGGCCCGCGCAACGTAGCGACGATCTAGCGGCTCCGAAAGCCCAGGATGTGGTGCTGCCTGCGAAGACCGATGCACCTCTGCCACCAATCGTACCTAGGGATGTCGGCCTTACACAGCTAGTGATCTCGGTCGCGGGCATCTACGGTTCTTTGTATGTTTGTTGTTGTCGTTGCGCTTAGCCAGCCGCATCCCGAACTGACTTGACTGACGAAAAATGTAAAAACAAAAGCCTTACCTGGGCTTACCTACAGGAGAAGCTGACGACGACAAACTATGGCCCTCCCGGGTCGCCGCCCGAGGTTTTCAAGTTCCCAGTGTTCCTTAACACCATCCAGTCGCTCTTCGCCGCCGCGACAGGCTTCGTGTACCTGATAACCAGCACGCCTAAGGGCCGTCCAGTGCCCCCAATCATTCCGTCGCGGGCCATCCTCGGCCCGCTCCTCCTTGTCGCACTGACCACAGCCCTGGCGAGCCCCTTTGGCTACGCGAGCCTGGCGCACATCGACTACATCACCTTCCTGCTCGCCAAGAGCTGCAAGCTACTGCCCGTCATGTTCCTGCACATCACGCTCTTCCGCAAGCGCTACCCGATGTACAAGTACCTGGTCGTCGCGGCCGTCACGGCCGGTGTGGCCGTCTTTACGCTGCACAGCGGCTCCAACAAGAAGAAGTCGGCGGGTAGGCCGTCGTCGGGCCAGACGTCGTGGGGTCTGCTGCTGCTCAGCATCAACCTGCTCTTTGACGGCCTGACCAACTCGACCCAGGACTACATCTTTACCGCCTTTAGGCCCTACACCGGCCCGCAGATGATGTGCGCCAACAACATGATGAGCTCTGTCGTCACGGGTCTGTACCTGGTACTCAGCCCTTATCTCGTCCAGACCGGTCTGGGAAGCTGGCTGGGCATGGACGTCGTCGCGGGCAGCGGCGCCGGGGAGCTGCAGAGCGCTCTGGCTTTTATGCGCCGGTACCCGTCCGTCTGGAGGGATGTCCTTGGCTTCGCGGCGTGTGGCGCAGTTGGCCAGGTCTTTATTTGTAAGGTTCCCCCTCCCTCCAAGACCAACTTGATCTAGTTGTAGGAATGGGGCATGTAAAACAAAAACAAAAAAACTAACCAGCGTAAATCACCCATCTCTAGTCTACACGCTTGCTACATTCTCCTCGGTCCTTCTGGTCACTGTTACGGTCACGCGCAAGATGTTCACCATGATCCTGTCGGTTATCGCCTTTGGCCACCGCCTGACCCAGATGCAGTGGCTGGGTGTTGGTCTGGTGTTTGGAGGCATCGGAGTCGAGGCCGCCATTGCGAGGCAGGAGAAGATGGCCAAGGAGGCTGCCAAGAAGAAGGCTGGCAGCGGTGAAAAGAAGGAGTTGTAGAGGAGATTATCCTTCCTATTTTGTCGTGTACGTGTACAAACCTTGGACAGTGTTTTGATACTTTGAACTCTTTTTTTTTTTTTTTTTTTTCCATAAAACATACAAAGATCTTCTAAAGAAATGATTCAGCTTGTCTATGATGTACACAGTAAGATGCTCTCTCTTTTACACTATCGGTCTCCACTTGTACTATGTTGATTTAGTTTGAAAAATGTTTGTTTATACCGGTAGTTGAATTGTATAAACCCTGGTAATGGAACGTACGTACGTGTACGAATGGCAAGCTCACTGAGTCGCGAGAACGGAAAGGTCCGTCCTATTTTTTGTTTGGTTTTCTTTTTTTTACCTTGATGGAACATGCCGAATGTAACATGCCCAAGTCAGTGAGTGACCTTTTTTTACCTTTTCGGTCTTTTTGTTTTCCTCTCTCTCTCTCAGAACAATTAGAAGAAGAGATGTATATACACCCCCTCCCCATCGGGTGACGCGGGAGATGGATAAATCAAATGGAACAGATAAAAATAAAAATAAATAATAAAAAAAAAACATGAGATCAGCCTGTGACAAAAATAGTATTACTTTAGGTCCGTCCACCACCCCCCCCCCCCCCCCCCCCCCCCAAATCCAAAATTCAAAAAAAAAACCCCCCAACACCTCCGAAGGAGGGTGGGAAAGAACAGATGAGGAGGAAACAAACAAATGTTAGAATTTGTCCCCGAACGTCAGAGAAGAAAACGACACGAAGTGGAGGGGGGCCCCGGAAGGTTATGCCAAGTCAGTCGATGGCATGCCAACGGAACTTTTTTTTTTTTCGTTTTGTGCTTCTCTTATGTCATTTCGAGGTTTAGGCTTACGACGACAATAAAAAAAAATTAACAAAAAAGAGATCGAGATTTGGAGTAAACCAGGCTCGACATGTACAAATGACTTCGTTTTGAATCAGGCATGGCAAAACGTGTGAAATAAAAATGGACAACAAAAAAGGGCAAGATAAGCATATTATAGTTATATTTGTTAGGTGCTGCTAAGCATATTAATGGCATTAATGAATAATGGCCAAAAAAAAGGAGTATAGAAATAAAACAGATTAAAATATATGAGTATATAAAATATAGATAAAAAAAAGACTCTACTACGCAATGCGTCCGGTTAAAATGTGCCAAGGGTCTGCTTGGTCCCTCTTGTTCCACCGCATACGCGTCTTTCAGCTGATGTCACACACAAAGAGAACAGAATCCAGACCTTAATATACACCACAATCACTACACATTGAATCATAACTGCCCAGCCCTGCCAGGGAATGAGCTTCGACTCAAAACGCCCACCCGAAGGATACATGCAGCTTCATACCAGGTCCCCTCACCCACTGTCTCTGCTTATCAATCATCACTCATTGGTGGCAATTGTCTGGTTCGACTCGAGCTTCACACGGCCGCTCAACCAAACATCTTGGTGTCACCATGTGTTGCAGAAGTTGCATTTCTGTTGCAATCATGTCCTAGGAGTTGGTTTTCCTATTGAGCATGCCCTATCCTAGAAACTATTACACTCTCCTCCAATCAATATCTTCCTCTCCCTTGACACGTTCGCCAATAATACCCTGGCAAGACTTTATATGAAAGTCTCTTTTTTTTGTTTGTTTTGTTTGTATTGCAAAGCAGCAAAGCATGTCCCGTACGTCATCTGCGGGTAGGGAATGCTTACCACCTAAACAACCCCCCTCAGAAGCGCCATGTATGATGCAAATGAGTTTAAAAAAAAACTCCGAGATGCTTCGTTAAGACAATAATAGCCTCCCAACCAACCCTGAAATCAAGAGATTATACATTGCGATAGAGAGAAAGCGTCAGCGAGATTTTCTTTCCCCATGTAAAAAAAAACAACAACAAAAGGAATAGCGATTGAGCCCCTGCCTAAGTTCAAGGCCCTGAGATCCGAAACATAGAAAATATAAAGACGAATAAGCTACGCAGTGATTGCCACCAATTCGCCGTCCGCTGTGCTGCGTTTCAAGAATTGAAAATATCTGACATATGAAATAATAGGGCTTCGAGGGCCCATGCAAAGAAAATCGTAATGGAGGTTTGGGGTTGGTCGGGTGATAATATATTTTGATTGTTGAGGTGTACAAACGGTTCATCGATGAGTGGTCCTTTAAGGTTCGGCTCAAGTGTTTTGTACACGGCAATGTCCGCGGCTGGACTTGCTCAGATCAAATCAACTCGTCTATTGACCTCACAATAGGTGTTTCGCCCTTCGTTGGGGGACTCCGGGGATCTGCGACCTGCGTTGGGCGAGCGAACGGACGAAAGGGGTCCCTGGGGAACACCGTCGCCCGAGGTGAGAATAACCCATCGTTTGGCGTTGGCGGTTGCTCCACCAACCGCAGGCCGGCGAAGTCGGATCCAAATGGGTCATGTAACGGATTGCTCGTCATAGTCTCCACCCTCGGTGACATGAGCGCATCGTCATCCTCAAAGGTTGCAGCCGGTAATATCGGAACATGCCGCTCGGGGGATGCCTGTTGGTGCTCCTCCTCGACTGGTGATGGCTCTTCAGGCAGGTGCATTGGGACGAATCCACCAAATCCTCCAAAACCTGGACCGTTGTTCCTTTTTTCAAAACGGTGCGCTCCGAAACCAGGAGATGGTGGAGGCATCCCGAATCCGGCAGGCGCAAAACCGGGCGAGAGTGGCGGCCTTGATAGAGTAATTGGCGCCAGGCCGCCGAGGGGAGCTGGCGGGGGCGTCTTCGACAATCGTAGAGGAGCGAACCCCGGGGAGGGAGGTGGCCTTGAAAAGTTCATAGGTGCAAACCCGGGCGACAAAGGGGGCTTTGGGAACCCGGGCGAGGGTGGGGGCCTAAGCATGGCCGAAGAACCTAAAGAGCTCGACGAAACAAATCCTGAGTCGGGTTGGGCTGGTCTGAAGTCCACGTTGAATCGACCGAATTTGCCAGGGTCTTTCTCGTCCTCCTTCTCCGACCAAGAGAAGCTTGACGGTGCGGAAGATGGTCCTGCAGACACAGGGTCGGCTCGGTTGGGAGTCGAGTTTCCACGAGGCCTCAGAGGACTCCGTTCGGGGCTGTCTGTAGCACCATCATCTCCAGGAAGCGGTGCCGTGAGTGGCTCCTTCTGAACAGGCAAGTCGATGGCATCTACAGAGAGCGCCACGCGGTGCTTCGTGGGGCTCTTGCCAGTACGCGGCCTAAAAGCTGAACCTGGACTAAGCCGCTTCTTGGCGTTTTCCTTTTGGAAGTCTTGCAAGCAGTACATGAGGCGCATATTCGGGCTGATCCAACGACTCCTGGCTTGGGCTGCGTGGTAAGCATCGTTGACGTTGAGCTCTGGTCTCTGGTACATGCCGTAGGCAATGATCAAGCTAGCAGACCTGCTCGCGCCTTGTTGGCAGTGAATCAAAACCTTTTTTCCTTCCCTGGTCCTGCGCTCGATGATCTCGCAAAGTCCCATAAGATCTGGCGCGATATCGGTGTTGTGATCCCAAAGCATGTGAATGTACTCTGGCTCCTTCAAGGGAGGTGTCGCCTTTGGCGTGGTAGGTGTTGCCGAGTCATCTTGAGCTGGGAAATATTCAAAGGCCGTCGCAAAGCTGCAGGCCGTATCGGGGATCGGAGACATCTCCTTTAGCTGTTCGCTCTCCCTGGCTCTCCTCGCTGCAACCTCAAATGGGTTCTGCACCTCTCGGGCGACGTTGATGACAACGTCGAACTTGGATGCTTCCTCCGCGTTGGGCTCCGAGTACAAAAATACATTATCCTCGTAGATTGCGATTGGCCCCTCTGGGTAGCCAGGCGATTTCTGGTCCTCGTTGTTCTCAATCTCACGGAAGGGCTCGATATCGAAGGCTGCCCTGTTCGCAACCTGTGCCCTGATTGGGGATCCCTCCTCCGGAATAACTTCAGTAGCGCCTACGGGCGGCGAGTTTGGTTTTGACGGGCGCAAGAATTCGGAGAGACCAGACTCGTTTCGCTCCAGTACTGTTGGTATCGTCATGCCCCCTGCGGGTCCAAACGTCGACGACTTCAGTCCTTGAAGCATATGCGGTGAGGATGTCGAGTGCTTCAGCGCACGCCTCTGGAGCATCGGCGGCATGGAGAGGGTTGGGGAGGCCGGAATTTCCATCAGAGTTGGCTTGACGAGATCATGAGAGCCGGTCTTCAAGCTTAAGTTGCTTGGCTTGCGCTTCATGGCCGGGATCGTAGGCTTGATAAATGACGGAGAGGAAGGCTCAGAAGCAAGTGTCGAGGCGAGTGAATTGGGGGCAAAGGGAGGTTGTATCGAGAGGCCCTTCATGTTGCGTGGTCGCCTAGGCCCAGGCGATGTCATGGGTCGTACTAGGGTTGTCGGCTCAGAGACTGTTAAGGTACCCATGGATGAGAGGCCACCGAATGTTGGCCCTGCGAAAGAAGAAAGAGGTATTAAGTTGACAGGCGAATCGGGGGATGAAGATGGTGACTGGTCCGACAATGATGAAGAGTCGGTGCAAGAAGCTGTTGTTGTTGGCGATGAGTCGCTAGACTCGGTCATTTGCGTCGAAGTGCTATCATGATGTTTATGTTGTTGCGGGTCTGAAGGAAGTGCTGCTGGATGTAATGGTTGCTGTTGTTGGCTTGGGACCTTTTGCGGTGTAGCATCCATATCCATCATCTTGGCGTCGACAACCGTTATTGTGCTGTGGTCACTCATGAGTTCCGAGTCGAGGTCGAAAACTGACATAAAAGAAGGTATTTGATCCTCATACAATCGCCGAGATGCAGCAGAAGGCATATTCGATCTGGCGAAGCACCGCTCTTCTTCAGCCTTTTCCAAGCGCCTCCTCTTGCTAGACAATTTTCCAGCCAAAGGCTGTGCCGGTCTCCGTCGCGGAGTTGAGCCGAACCGTATAGGATCCTCCGTCTTGGTCGAGTGTCGACTTGCGAGATGCAAGTCGTTTATTAGATTGTGTAATAAGCGGCTATAGGGAAAAGAAAGAAAGAATGGTGTGAAAGTTTAAAAGTGGGTGGTCGTCGGATAGGGACAGCGCAGCTGAATCCTGTGGCCACCCCTTCGCATCGACCAGGCCGAGCTGATCTTAGGAAATCGACTGTGTTTCGCCAGAGTGAGATTCCGTAGTATGTCGATTCCGTTTTCCTTTTCGCAACGCGGCGGCAAAGGAATTGAAAAGAATGAACGAAGAGAAGCGCGATCGCCTAGAGCGTGTCCTTTGGGGGCTTGTCGTTTTGTGGCGGCTATTAAGCAATAGGCAGACTGTCGCGGTGCGAAAGGTGTCGTGGGAAAATAGGTAGAGGAGGGAGGAAGAGGGCTGAGACGGAACGAGTCTCGACGGGTCGGAGGCGCAATCAAAGGTCAGTAGCACATTATGCGTGTTGATCAAAGAATGCAAACCGAGACGGACGTTCAAAGAAAGAAGAAATCCAGGTCCAAATAAACGTCGGCCCGCCAATAAAGCGCAAACAACTCCTCGTGTCTCTCGAGACTCTCTCTTTTTCGTTGTCTCTCTTAGCTCTTGTAAATGAGAAAAAAGTGTGTGTATTGGTAAGAGAACCAAGTTCAAAGACAAAAAGTGGGAAGGAGGGAATAAGAGAAACAAGACCGGCTGTGTGTGGTGGGTGGTGTGGGTATGGAAGGAGTCAGTTGATGGATGGATGGGCTGGAGGGAAAAAGGAAAACGAGGCAACAGGTCCCGGCCTCTTCCTTTCGCAGCGACTGGGGGAGTTTGGGGCTAGAATTGCGGGCACCTTCCCTCTTTTTCTCGTTACTGGGGTGTTCGTCTGGAGGAGGATGGATGGTGTGGGAAAGGAGGGTACCTGGGACTTTGGGCACGATGGGAAATGGGAGGGAATGTCGAATGAAAGCAAGCCCCACCTGTGTCAACCAATTGACGGGAGTCGCTATAACAGCATCACAGTCGAGTCGGGTTGCAGGGGGTGGGTTGCAAGGTCTCGGGTCTCTCGTCCCTTCGTCAACGAGGCATGTACTGTACAGTACGTACATAGGAAAACCGCGTGCAAAAGAGCAACAAGCGGCGGCATCGAAGTAGCGCACCATCAAAGCAAGGCAAGGCGGGTGGACCCTCGGTTGGCCCCATTGGGCGGGGGCTGGCGCTTCCAGTCACGGCGTGTTTGGTCGCTGCCAAAAATAGAATGACCAATCACTAGGCCCACACGGCAAGGGGACTCTCCCTATAGCGAATCATCTACCTGCGCCCCCTCCCCTTGCCCCTGGCTGATTCTTTCATTGTGTGCCCATCCCATTCCAGATCCCAGTCCCGGTTTTGCTGTTGCTACTCTTACGTGCTACGTAGCCGCCTTCCCCATGGCTCGCAGGGCCCCGCATTTACTTAGTTCTCGCAAAGAGGAGAGGAAAAAAAAAAAGGGAGCGAGAGCGACGTTCAAGCGCCAAATTAGCTGTTATTCGACAGCATAGTGGCAAATTTAATTGACATCTCTCGAGCGGAGAAAAAAATATTACCGTAGTCGAAAAAAAAAAGTGTACCCCTTTCATGCTAATGTCTGCCTCAAATCATGAGGTCCCGTCTGCCAGACTGGCTGTGTGTCTCGCAGGCAGCCAGCGCGCCTGTGGGACAAACGCCTGCCAGCTAATGCATCCGTCGCGCCAGGGCAGGTCAAGGAATGCCAAATGAGAGCGCTCGAGCGTTAACGCTGCGCTTATTATATAAATCACGCAAACGTTGAAGCTTTTTGGATTAAAAAGTATCCGCTAAACCGAATCGTTTGTGGCGGGTCTGAAATCCTCCGGTTGGCCGCCGTTTTGGCTTCTGACGGCGAGGAGGTTCCTGTGCTTTGGATCTGTACTGAATCTACCTTAGGTAAGGGATCTTGAAATAGCAACAACATTTAGACGCTGACAGAGTAGGTAAGTCAGGTACCTGTACCTACCCGCCTTGATTTCTATGACATGTACGAGTTTGGCCAATCAACCTACATAGGCACTTAAGGTACCTAGGGTACCTAGGTAGGTATTTAGTATACGTCGAGCCGCTGCAGAGCCATAGTGATCCACAACCGCAATGTTCCTGTAAGTCACTCTCGGGAACTCAATCTGTGGGATTTTACTACGTAGAGATGGCCATCCGTTGTCTCGTCAGCAGCGTGTGAATCCTTTCTTGTTGAAGGCTGCCAAGCAGAGGTACTTTTTTTTTTTCCTTAACTGTGTTCTGAAACTGTACTATGCACCTGTATCACTATGCATGTTTACAGTAAATAAAACCATCATACTGCAACCAGCACACTGTCCCACGGTTGCATCGGTGGAGAGCGCTAAAAATGCCCCACGCTGCCTTGCCTCCAAGCACAAGATCGTCTCCTGTTTCTCCTAACAGTCCCCCCCTCTCTTTAGACTGCCAAGCACAACTTGAAACAGCGGGTTACCTTGCCACCTGTACCCGCTGGTGCTCACAAGGTTTGGCTGTTTGTGTGAGAGAAAGCGACCGAACAAAATTGGGGAAAATGATCAGAGGAAGATCCACCGAAGATTCAAATCAATTTCGGTCGATGGTCCCACAAATGGGCGCCCGTGTGTATTTACCAGCAGTCAAATTTGTCTCGCAGGTGGCAGAAGAAGAGTGTTTGTACTGTACTCTTGTGTTCAATTTCGTGTAAATGTAAAAATAAAACTTGCGCGCGTGCGTCGCGGTTAAGCATTGGCAAAGGCTTTGCTATCCCTTGGCTTCTTTGGAAGGGAAAAAGCCTGGAGCCTCAATTGAAAGAACAATTAAGTTCCAAAATTGTAAGCATGTATTCCAAGTCGAGTTGTCTTTTGCAATTTACGAATAGAACACTCATGCATTTACGCTTGATTCGGGAATCTCCTTAATTCCTTTTTTTACATTTCCCATGCCTCGATTCGAGGTTGCGGCGAAAGGGGTCAGATATTAAGTCTCTGTTCTAATATTTCCTTCGTCCAATTTTTTTTTTTTCTCCATGGGCTCGACTCAACTACCAAGCAGTGTAATAAGCCATCCTTTTCGGCAAGCCCCGTTCCTCGCTGGAGAGCAGGGAAGACTTGTCTTCTGAAGCATAAGATTGTATTCGGTTGTCGTTATAGTTATTTATTTTGCTTATTTTATTTTATATTATTTCCTCCCGTCGAACTTGTGCTTTTCTTGGACTTGCGCCACAGTCTGGCCTTGCGGTCACAAGAGGAACAGCCGAGTTTCAAGCTGGGTGACAAGTGGACAGATGTGACTGATCAATCCGGCTGCCCAGGCCGAACGAACATGCTTGAATGACTGACCATTGCCGGGTACCCAGCGTGGTATTTTTTATTTTTTTTTTCCTCGGCTCCTCCTTGGACAGGGCTGAGATGACTAACATGACTTGACAGATCGCCAATGCCATCGTGCCGAGTTATTTTGGTCTCCAGCTGGTGGCTGCCAAACCCCATTTCGGTTCGTTTTATCTTGACGACTCCACGCTCCGGGCGAGGCCGAAAGCATGCTCCTTTCTGGTGAAGTCTTCCTTGGCCTCGGCTGCTTCTTGCAACTGGGCTACCGAGGACTTCCTCAATGGGAAACCCTAAGATTGTACAATGCTTATTTAAAAAGCCAAAAATAGATATCGTTTTCCCCGGTGCCTATCTTCCGTGTCTCTGCCTACTTGTCGTGTGGGCAATACATTAGGGTACGTGGTCCGACAGACTGCTTTTGGCACGGACGCCGGCTGCATTAGGAGATAATCACAAAAATGACGTCGGGGTTTTAGATTCGAGCATCTCATTTTCCATGCATCGCCTAGAAGACGCACAGAAAACTAGTTCAATCAAGCCATTCGAAATCTATAAGTAAGTCATGATGATAAAGAACTTGTTAGTGCATATCGACAAGACGAGAAGGATTCCATTGCGCCGAAGAAGACTCGAAGCCAAATGAGTCCCGTCAGCTTTCATCCTAGACCTAGGCTTAGTTCTAGTTCTGTCAGCTGTTCAGCCGCTTATAACGACAGCACGGAAAGAGTGCTACATCCGATCTCGATACTCCACAGAACTCGGAAGTAATCCTGATTCTAGGGCTGACCCCTCTTTAGCACCACGTACTCCGTGATCGTCTACAATCCATGGCTGATAGTAGATCAAACCAAGGATCCGCTTTGTGTCAAGATAGTGTTTTGAGCATTCATTGATTTGCTGTAGACCCAGCAAGTGATGGCGAAAGGGTCAATAATACAGTGCCCCATTATCGGAAAGCATTTTATATATCATTTTGCACAAGCTCCCTATTTACCTACGTGGTAGGTTGTTCAGCTTTGTGATCAACAGCATGAACAAGCCATTATTTTGCCATGATGACACCGAAACATGCTTGCGGCATCTTGGCAATGCAACAGGTTCTTAGAAGTGGCTCTCGTATTTAAGGATCTTTGTACTTCTCCTTAGTTTTTATTATTGTACTTCAAAAGTGCAGTCTCCTGTATCTAACTGGCCTGCTGATCTCTTGATGGCTTGTCCACGTGTATGCCCGAGCAAAGCGCGACTGAGCTGTCGTTACAATCCTACTGCGCAGTATGCACCGTTGAGACCCTGCGACTTGAGGTGCTTGCATATACTAGTTAACTTGCCTAGATAGGTATTTATTTAGTCCGTCCATGGAGATGTATGCACGACGACTAGCTTCAATCTACAAAAGCACGTTTTGCATATCATGGCCAAGAAACCGTGCGGGAAGATCTCACTTCAACCCTGTTTCCCGTCAGACTATTCCATATCAGGATAGCGTCTTACTGAAGTATTGCATTTCGCTCTGCATGGAAAAGGGGTTGTTTCTGCGACAGGTTCAATTACCCCTTCTCCCGTGGTTATTTTAAAAGATCGTCGGAATATTATATTTTTCGTCTGATTGTTGGAATTGTTATCAGGCTACAGGTTTCCGTGGATGGGACGGAATGTAAAAAGGCCTTCCAGATCCCAAATATGGGTAGTGGAATTCTTTTTTGGGACAATTCACAACACGCTTGTGTTGCCCTTTCCAACCCTCCAGGGCGAGACTCGGGAACAATTGGGATGGATAAAATAGCCGGGGATCCAAGCCGAGATTTTGTAGTTTATCACGACATGATGGGCAGAAGCGATGGGCAAAAAGGATGAAGACTCAATGATCCGACGGTTAGTCGGAGAGGCGCCCGGGCTTTGTATCTGAGTTTACTATATACATAGTAATTCACGGACTAGGTTCTGTAAAGTTAAAGCCCAACATCAGGAGACATTTGGGTTATTTTGATGAGGCGAGGCACGGTTCGGCTTGCCGTTCAAAGCAAGAGACGAAAAAAAAGAATACAGCTTTGCATTGGAGTTGCTTAATGTTCAAGCCGCATGGCAGAAATACCAAAGAGACTATTATTTTCCCATGAGGTATGTGATCTTCCCCATTTGTAGTTGCATATATCGAGAATTCATGCAACAAGCATGATCGATGCATGAAGAGGGAAGAATCCTTCGGATAAATCATGAATAGTCGTAGAAGGATTCTACGCAGAATCCTGTGAATGGATATTAGTGGGCTGGATCCTTTGAATTTTTTTTTAGTCCGAACTTTGTCAGGTTTAAGTTGTGTATAGTTCATCAAACGACCAATATCCACCATAGAGTTCATAAATAAAAGCAGGATGGACATGCCTGAACAGCAAGGTCCAGACCCGTGGAAAACCACCCGACTCAAAGTTCGAAACCATCAAGAAGACCGCGCGAGGCTGTGGTTGTTTCCTGTCATCTGCGTCTCTCACCCGTTTCGGAATCGAATCGCGTCAAGATGCTATTGCCTGGGTTCGTGGCGTCTAGAAGGAATTTTTAGGTTTATTGTTGGTCAGCCTATCATCAACCAGCTCGCGCTACTTGGGTTTCAGGATTCTGATGTTGGCCCGTCGCCCTTGCCCATGTCTCAGTTCTTGCTCTGTTCTAGTCTGGAATGGACCACCGAGAGGACTAGATTATTTATTGCCTTAGTAATGCACCATGCCCTTTAAGTAGGGAACGAGCTTTCCTTTCTAGTGCCAATCGAAATCTCCAATCGCCATCCAATGTTGGACCAAGCAATCAACTGGCTGAGACCACGTGCGATTGGATGGGTGACTTACTCGTAGTGGTATTACGTAGTACAGTAGTAAACTTCTGTAGATATCTACCTAGGTATTCCGTCAGGTTAGTTATAGACCGGCCTGGTCCTTTTGCCCAATTGGGTGAGCTGCAGTAGGATAATGCATCGACCATCCCTAACGATGTTCATTAACGTTGGTGGCTAGAGTCGCATCTCTTCTGTGTTCATGTAACAGCTGTTTGTGTTTATCTTTTCGGAGCGGGGTAAATCGGGGGGTTGGCCAAGATGGCGTTGACGCGACCTTCAGGAGAAAAGAGATAGGTCAAATTTGATCAATCACCCTAATTTTAAACGTTTTCCCCCTCCCCTCCATCCCAAGGGGAGGCTCTGCAGTTGAGCACAAGTTCATCAATCACATGAGACATGCTAATAAGTTAAAGAAGAAAATGCTTCGTCATCAGCAGAGAAAAAGATAATCCACCCCATGCAAACCTACGAACCTGATAATCCACGAGAAACCAAAACCTCAAACTCAATCGGCTCCTGAACCGATCGGTGGTAGGGATGATCGAACCAGAACCACATTCGGACTCGAATCAGACAAACCCTGTCCAAATCACCATGCTCATGTATGAAATAATTTTGGGTGATGTGGCATTCAGGCTGTTGCTGCCGAGTTGCCCGGCGAACAGTTTCCTCAATCCGACCGTGTGCCTGTTCTCCGAAGACAAAAGACCCTTGAATGCAGCATGCCGAGATGTGCTCTGTAGGGATCCGTTCCGGGGGCCCTGTAAAAAGAGGCAGGGTGTCGTCTGCTTTGGCTTTTTTTTCTGACAGCTGGATGTGAAATTGCAGTCCCATAATAGTTGGGGTGGGTGTTCGAGTCAGGATATGGGAGACAAGATGCCTTCTGTACAGCAAATACGGTAGGTAACAAGTCGATGCCAGCTCCAAGTACTAACTCCGAATACAATATAACAGATCGATCGCGATGCACGTTTTTTTTTTTTTTTTTTTTTTTTTTTTGTTTCTCTCTCTCGGAACTCATCTTGTCAAATTGGCAATACCTTAAGCTGAATGGTCAACACCCGCCCTCACAGCTTTGACAAGTGAGACTGGTAATAATTAGGGTGCGCGTCGAATCGGCTGTCCGATTACATATCTCTCCGAGTCCGTTCGCCGGTCTCTCTCCTGAAGCTAGTGGCGAAGCCCTGTCAGCTCTGAAGCAACTGGACTAGGTATAGGTTGAAGAAACCCTGGTCACAAAACCCTTGTTTTGCAGCTACATGGAGAAAGCAACCGAAAGTAAAACGAGCTTATTCAAAGTGCTACTAGGGAAAACTAATTAGCACCTCATTCAAAACAAAAAGGGAAACCAACAGCCGTTGGCAGTTTGGTCAACATCTTGGTATCGACGAGTTTTTGACATCCGTACCGCGAACATCCGCTTGCCGCTGCCATCGGACGTCAGCGTCAGTGTGATTCTGCACAATCCCGCATTCTAGTCTAGACAAATTTTTAGTTGCAAGATCGTGTGTGTTCTGGGCGAGATCACATATAGCACTTCGGCAGGGGTCAAAGCCGGCTAACTGGCTGGTTGTAGAAGATCAAGCGCATCATTCATGCATCGCACTGGTGTTTGCGCTAGGAATCGACTAAATAAGCACCGCTGCAACATGTTGGAGGAGATGGCGCAGAAAAAAAAAGGCAAGTGACGTTAAGTGTCTTCAACGAATCTGAGCTGCGGCAACGGGGTAGGCCACAATCTCGACTACGACGTGAAAGAAGCAAGGGCCCCGCAAAGCAAAGTGTGATTGATCATTGATGAATGGATGGATGCTGTATGTATTCCATGTTACCTTTTAGCCATCATCTCAATTAGGGCAAGGTACATTAGGCAGTTATTAGCTAGGGCGTCGTTTCGTTTGAAAAGGTCCCATCTCCGCTGCACACCAATCCTGGGCCTCAAAGGCTTGGGCGTTGGCGCCCCTGCTCGTCGTGCCTTTCGAGATTGCCTATCCTGCCTATCCGGTCGACACTAGCCCCGTTGTCCGCTACGATTGCAACGCCCACAGGGAAAGGAGGCAGGAGCGAGTTTTTAGTGGAAACCTGCGGTGCCACGACTTCCACCTGAAGCTGAAGGTCTGATGACTTTTTAGGTTGAGATTGAGATTTGCTACCTAGGTAGGTAGATGGACGGGACTTTGGACGGACGGTCTTGTGTGTGATTTTCTATCTCCCCTCTTCTCTTGTCTTGCCTTCCACTCATCCTGCTTGGGCTTGACATTTCTTTCCCGGAGCTCCTACTCTGTCACTCCATCATCGCCTACATCCAAGTTTTTGATTTTGCTTTTGCTCTTCCTGCTTGCTCGCTGGATTTAGACACTCAGCTGCCGTTTATTGTACGCCTCACCGACTAACCAGCTGGACTGCTGATAAACCTCATGATTTTTGATTCAAAAGGCCCATACGAAAGACGGGAGTCGGTCTCTCTCTGACAGACCTGGGTCCTACCGGGTTTCTATGAAATGTTTCCCATGCGATACTGAGAAAGAGCTTACCACGTTTACCGTGAACGAAACATCTGAGACACCAGGTTTCGAGCTTGGGCCGCCCGCAGCGGGACGCGGCAAAGGGGGGAGAGACAGCAAAGAAAGAAAGAAACAAAAGAAAAGAGAGACAAAGAACGACCTGGCTTTCCAACGGCCTGTCCAAAGGGAGACAGTGACGGAATATGGCTTCGAGTGCGATCCTGGGCAGCTTGGGTGGCTTCATCGGCGACAACATCAACAAGCATCTGGTCAATGGACAAGCTGTGTGTTCCAACCGTGCAGCCGGTAGCACAACGGGCGGCAGCAACGGGAGAGACAACCACCAAAACGACCACACAAGGAAACCGGGACTCGGCGACAAATCGAATGATTTGACACCCGACGCGAACTCGAACCCGCACCGCACTAATAATAATAATTCGCAGCAATTGGCTACTCCCACCCCCGAGTCAACACCCAGCCACCAGAATTTGCACACGCATCGTCAAAACCACAATTCGTCCAAATTGCCGGCATTTCGATTTGCAGATTTGAAGCAGTCACCTGCTCAAAAGCAGCAAATCCCCCTTTCCCCCGTGTCACCCGCCCACAGCACTCACCATTCCAATTCGAGTCCGCTTGGCTCCACAATAAGCGAGCACGAGCCCGCGTCTGAGCACCAGCACCCACAATCCAAGCAGCAGCATCAGAACAGCCTGCAAAGGAATCCCAGCCCAGACCATCCTGGCATTCCTCCTGGTGCTACTGCTGCTGCTGAGCACGCAACAGAAGCAAACTCCACCAACTCCAGCAAAAAAGCAATACCCGCGACAGAAACTGCTGCGGAACGCGGCGAGAAGCCGGTTTCGACCCAACCCACTTTGACGGTGCCTGGCCTTGACAACTCTTCAGTATCTCTTGATATCCCCACTTCCTCAATCAACAACAACAACAACACCAAAATACCAAAAAATACCGCCGCAAGTCCACTCAGGGAACGACTTGCAAATTTTCACACCACAACCGCATCGACAGGAACGCCAAAACCCATCAAGGCAACTTTTACCGTAAGGCGACACGCTTCATTGCCGGCGGACTCGTCTTCTGTCCACTTAAAACCCGACCGGACGCAATACATCAGTGCAGATACCCCACAATCTACCGTCTCTGCTTCGAGCACACGCCACGCGCGACATCGATATTCTGACCCAAGTTCCGAAACAATAGCGATTTCGTCGCGTGCAAGGAGCCGACAAGCCACGGAACAAGGTGAGCCGGCCGTGGAGGCTGCCGCGACCGGCACAAACCCAAAGGACTCGGTACCCCGATCGCGCGTTCTCTTGGCGGGAAAGTCATCGCAACTCGACGACGAGTCAGATGATAAGCGGAAGTTCAAATCCCGACCTCCCGTATCGTTCAGGCCACTGAGAAGCGACGCCCCGGTAATCCGCGTCCCGCCGATCCGATCATTTCGTTCCTCGGGGTCGCGGAAAAGCTGGGCACTGGACACGACAGCCAAGACGATGCGTTCTACTCTCGATGAGGGCACCTTCGGAGACGATTCAAGAGACCCGAACCACCGTGATAGAACCCTCTGGGCGTTGGAGGGTAGGACCCCGACCGATACTCAAATGACGCCACCTGATTCTGCCGTTGCGACGCCAGATGCGGATAATACTGCCGATCTTTTCATGAAGATTGCGAGCGAAGATGCGCCTCCCGCGCCCGAAGATGGAGACCGGCAACTCCACGAACCAAGCACCGTAGTAAGTTCAATCTTGAATTGCTTTTTAGCCTCGTTTCAAATCATTTAATGCGGATTCTGGGGACAATCGGTACGGTTTGTGCCAATAATGGCTTGTCATCTGCTCGCGGCAGCACAAAAATCTGGAACATGTCATGGTCGGCTTGTTTTTGTGTCATCGCAACTCAGTCTGTGTCTCGGATTTATATCCGACTTCCGACAGTCCGAAGCCTGTGTTGCTTTTGTTTGCACTGGTTATTTTTTTTTTTTTTTTGGCTAACTGTTCGTTAGTCACGAGTCTCACGCTCGTTCCATCGACGACCGCAATCGACTGTAATACCACCGTCACACACGCCAACATCTCCACCTCAGATCACTCGGCGTCTTTCTGACCAGCGCGAGACGATTCATTTTCAACGGGCTTCGAGTGAGCAGCCTGGGCAACAAACGACGAGGGAATGGGCACAGCGTGCTGTTGGCGGTAGAGAAAGGTCCGTTCAGATCGACGACAGGGCCAGGTCAAGAGTACTAGTGGCTCCACCTGCCTTGAAATCGTCCCCAGTGACGCCACGATCCCCGCCATCGCAGGATACGCCAGACGGTTTCTTTTCCCACTCCAGGCGGAGAACATCAATTACAGACAATTCAATGCTGCCAAGCAGAACTGCGTCGCTGAAGACTTCGGCATATGGGCATACGCGCACTTTTAACTCATCGCCTCTGGTACCAAGGCAACCCGAGCCTCATGCACCCGAAGGAACCAACGGGCTTGCAGCAGAAGGAACCGAATCGTCAGCATCTACGGCGGCTCCATCGACAGTCTGGGACGAACTGGATGATATCAGGTCCCGGATTCACAGGTTGGAACTTACTGGGAAGACACCTGCGACTTCAGGACATGCAATGTCGAGGGTGTCTGATGATAGACCCAGGACTGCGACTACCAATGCCACGACAATGTCGGGGTCACCAAAACGACCTGGTGCACATTTGGCTGCAGATGCTAGTAGTACTACATCTTCCCAGCGCGAGTCGCAGCCCATTCTTCTATCAGCTGTCTCCAAGGCTCGACCCTATATGAACAATGATGCATTTGGTGCCCTCGAGTCCGCGGCCTCGGAAGTTCTGTCGCTCACCCAAATGCTGGGCTCGGTCGGCCAGCCGGGCCCCATCTCGAGTGGCGCCAGTACCATCGGGGGCGGTTCGAATGTGACAGATCGGCAGTTGCGACGCAAAGCGGACAGCATATGTAGGAGTCTCACAGAGATGTGCTTGTCGTTGGCGGACGAGGCTGCACAGCGGAAAAACTCGGCAGGCCCCGAAACGACTCGTGATAAGGAAGCAGCTACGACGAGTCCAACTAGGGTTTTCTCGTCCATTACCGGTGCAGGCCAACGGCGAACAGTTGCTGCTTCCGAAGTCGGGCTGTCCCGAATCAACACGACAATCAGCCCACGTACATTGCCTAGGCCTGACGAGCGAAGGGCGACGTTCCTAGGTTCTGGTGTGGCTTCAAGTCCTCGGCTCGCAATGTCCCCGGCTACGCCAAATGCCGAGCCGTCGACGCCAGGCACAGGCAGGAGATCATCACTTCTTATATCGCGGACACGTCGAGCAGGCACCGAGGAGCCTGAGGATTCCAGCGGTGGTCGTAAACCATCGCTATTAATGAGGACACGTAGAGCTGGGACAGAAGAGCCCGACGAGGGCCGAAAGACTTCGCTGTTGCTTCGAAGCCAGAGAGCAGCTTATGTCGAAGACGAGGATGATTCACCGCGCATGAGAGCTCCATCGCGTGCCGCGACGGAATTAGGTGCTTTCAGAAGAGACTACACGGGGAGTCAACAGCAACAACAATCGGTGGTGGCAAGCTCCGAGGCATCAGGCCTTTTGAGTGTGTCTCAATCCAGGAGGCGATTGGTTTCCTCGTCGCTTAACTCGCGCCTGATGGCCCCATCCGCAGCTCAGTCAGCCTCCCCGAGTCGCAGATATTTCGATCGCTCTACGCCAGAGAGGGATGTCGGCAACATTGCGACAGAGAAGCTTGCAGAAGATCGGGGCCAGCGACAGTTTACGTTCGGACACAACAGGGCAACTAGCCTGAGCAAACGACGAGAAAGCGGAATCCCGAGCTTTATGGGGTCAGCTGCCGCCAGCCACGTTGGGACATACAGGTAGCGACATGGTTCCACCAGGCTGAGGGACATCACCCACTGACGTGACAGACGGATATGGGAAGAAGACAAGACTGTGCTCGAGTCTTGACGAGATTTTACGACTTTAAGACCTTTCTTACAGTGTCACGAACAACATTTGTTTTTGATTTTTGGGCTCTGCTATTTTCCATCCTGATGGCTTGTCGGATGGGATTGTATCAACACGGCAGCAGCTTTTGGGTTGCTTAGCAAGAAGATGGGCGATGCAAGGCGTTGAAGAAAATACATTGCTAATTATGTTCATTTGTTTTTCTTTTTTCTTAATTTGTATAATATGATTCGACTTTTTGTCTTCTTGGTTTGTTTGGTTCACATGGACAGGGGGGAGCATGGTTCTTTTGGAGTTGTCTTTTCAATATCGCATGGAAGGGAAAGCAAGCAAGCAGCTCGCGGAGTTTGGGCATCAATATACCAACTGCTTTAAGAAGTCGTGAACCCACTAAGATGCCTAACATTCTTTCTTGTATCTACCATGGTGTTCTGGGGTGTTGTTGGTGAAAAAAAGAAAAAAAAAAAACTAAAACCAAATGCATTCTTTTCCACACCGCAACTATTTCATGCTGGTCGCTTTCCAAAGCGCCTAAAATGCCAATCAACAACGCTTCGGAAGCTCTGCTACATCCGCTAGATGATGAACCAATACAAGGATGCAATATGCAATATGCAAAAAAAGAAAGAAAAAAAAGGGAAGCACTTGAAAACAAAACTCATGTAAAGGGGGCCACTATCGCCAGTCCTCATCTCTGCCGCAGCTCAGCTTCATGCTCTACCCAAAAGTTCCTACACGCCCTGTGACCCCAATGGTCGACCCACCACTCGCCAAAGCTGTCCTCGACCTCAAAGTCTACGCCCTTGACGCGCTCGTCCCGCTTGAGGCCGCAGACGATGCATGCCTTGGGCGCGGTGGGGACGTTTTTGGCCGTCGAGACGACGGGCTTCTCTGCGATCTCGGGGACCCTGAAGTGCTGTTGTTGGTTGTTGCCGTCGTCTTCCTTGGCGACGGCGGCGACTACGGCGCGGAGGCGGCCGACGTGAGTGCGCCACACGGCGACCACGTCGGCGGCTTCCCTGTTCTCGCGGGCGGCCTGGGTCTTGTCGACGCCTGCCAGCTTCATGCCGCCGCCCTTGCCGCCGGCGGCTGAGATGGACATGCCCTGGGCCAGGAACTTGTCGCGGTGCCAGCGTTGCTTGCGGCCGGCGAGGATGCGGGCCGCCACGGTTGCGAGCACGAGGTAGGCGCGCAGGAAGGTGGCCGTCGCCGGGTCCGAGAGCACGCGGGCCTTGGCGGCGGGGGTTTGGCTCGCCGTCGGCTTGTAGAGAGCTTCGTTGGGGAGGGCAAGGAGGGTGGGGAAGAGTGAGAGGAGGATCGAAGGGGGTGGGATGTTGGTGGGCGGCGGTGCCTTGTCGTCTAGGATTTTCGGCTGAGGTTGGGTTTTGGGCTGGGTCATGAGTTTTTCTTGTGCGGGCGTCTCGGCTTCCCAGTCCCAGCTCGCATCATGCTCCTCTTCCTGCTTGGCTGGAGCCTTTTTGGTCTTCTTGGTCGGCGCGGGTTTAGGTTGTTGCTTCTGGGTAGCGCCTGGGAAAGGGGTCACGGCAGAGCCTGATGACTGCTGGACCACTCCATCCGCCACATCCCAATCCCAACCGGGGTTGGTCGTCTCCGGCTGGGGCTTCTTCTCGGGCGTCAAGTCGTCAAATGCACCCCAAATATCCGTGGACTCCTTTGCTGCCTGTTTCTCTGTCAACGGGGCAGGCCAGGCTGTCACGGGCGATGGTGAATCTTCTGGTTTCTTAGCTGCCGCCAGCGGCTGCTGCTGCTTGGTTCCATTGGCGAAACCAAACTCATCCTGCTTAGGCGTCGTCACCTTCAAACCCTGGAAGGGATTCCGCTCCTGGAACGAGGGCGACCTTTTGGGGGGTGGGAACGTGCCGTTGTTCGAAAAGCCGGGTGATGACAGCAGCTGGCTTGGCGGCGCATTCCTGTTAGTGGACGAGGCTCTGCCAGAGAAGCCTGCTGTTCCAACAGGAGCACTGAGTCCCGACATGAGGTCTATTATGGGCGTCGGAGCGGCCGGAGGTGGGGCAGTAACTGTTTCAAAGTCACCAAACTCGTCGTCATCCTCATCCTCGGCGGGAGGGGCTTCGCCGTCAAAATCGTCGGCATCAAAGAGGACATTGGGGTCAGGATTCTTGGGTCTAGGCTCTGGCCTCTTTGGAGGCGGCTGCTCTGTATGTGTCTGCATTTTATCCACCCCCGAGCTCGCATCTCCTACTCCCGTGTCTACCAAGCTATTGGTAATCATGTCCAATGTGGATGCGCGTACTATCCTCGGCTCTGGACGAGGCGCAGAGCTGGACGCCGTGGCCTTGTTCGCAACGTTCGAAGGGACGGAGAAGGCGTTCGGTACAGGCTTAGGCTTGGGAGGGGTTTCGAGTACTCCCGGGCTTGCGACCTCAAAGTCTCCCCAGCCATCATCCTCGTCAGCCGCCGCCGGTGCTGCTGACAGTTTTTTTGCGCCGAGACCTCCCAGATCATCCCACATGCTGCCACCTCCCCCGGTGGTGGTTTGAGAGGTTGGCCATGGTGACGAGGTCTCCCATTGGGACTGTGGCGGCTGTGCTGGATTGCTGCCAGTGGTCGGAAGGGCGGAGGAGAAGGAAGAGTCGAAGAATGAGAAAGGATCGCTAGCGGGTGCGGACTGGGTTGGATGCGTTGATTTTGAGGTATGGTTGCTTTGTGAAGAAGCGCCAAACTCAGCAAAGAGGTCGGCCGACATGGTTATTCTTCCATTCGTCTTCAGGAATTTGATTAATCGGTGAATTAAGGTTGCGCAAAGTCGTTACTGTTCCCAACTCGTAGCGGTTGGCTCAATGGTGGGTGGAGATCAGACGGTCGAATGCAAGACGATGACTCGAGGCGGGTTTGATTTGACGTAACTTGAGATGATGGATAAGGCAGGGAGTAGCTGGCAATTTCGGGTCGGGCTTACGTACCTATAGGGGCACATAGGAATCGAGGACAATGGAGGAAAAAAGCGAAGCTTCAAAACCAACAAATTATCGTACCACAAACTAGCCTAAAATCTAAAGTAAGCAGAGGCTGTGACAGCTCGTCTAGGCTGACGCTTTTCTGTCATATCTACAGCAGTAAACGACTGCGGCGAAGTCATCATGTTTGGGTATCATTGGATGTTACCTGCAAGTATCAAAGTGGGGTCCGAAGGGCCAACGACTCCAGTCTTTGTTTAGGCAGGGATCAGTCCAGCAGCAAGGGTTCAAGCACTACACTACATACGGTATTTACGGGGCTTGAGGGAGAAAGATGGAACTGAATGCTTCGTTGGTTCTAGGCCACCACCACCTAAAAAGGCCCTTTGGCCCCTGCGTGAAAACGTCATGGCAGGCCACGCGGGATTGGCCGTGGTGGTTTTGTAGCTCGCCGACAGTGTCCCGCACAAGGCCTGCCAAGCAAAGCATTCATTGACTTTCAATCCATGTTTTTGACTTGGCTTGACTTATCTGGTGTTTTTGTATCTTCTACCCCTAGCCACATGTTGATGTTCATCCAAGGTTCGTCTGAAGTTGCTCATTTATTTCCCACCTTTTTTTTTTTTTTGGGCTTGGGCTTTGGCATCCGTGAATGACTTGCAACAACAGAGAGAGAAGAAAAAAATCCAAACGTCACCA
Source organism: Pyricularia grisea (assembly GCF_004355905.1). Taxonomy (NCBI): domain Eukaryota; kingdom Fungi; phylum Ascomycota; class Sordariomycetes; order Magnaporthales; family Pyriculariaceae; genus Pyricularia; species Pyricularia grisea. The sequence continues at coordinate 1,809,512 of NW_022156720.1, forward strand.
ACTCTCGTCGCGGCGACCCCCGACCGAGGCAAAATCCATTCGTGCCTGGGGATAGCAGCTGGTTTTAAATCTTCACGAGTGGCTGACACAAAACCGGTCCCCTGACTGAAGTTAGCCAAGTCGGTGAAGCGGAATGAATCTACAAAGACTAAAGACTAAAGAAACAGCTCTTTCTTAGCGTCTCTTTCTTTTACTGTAGTCTGCATAATTCACCTAACTATCTACCTCACCCTACGTTATCACCTGGACTACCTGACCGTTACCGAAGAGTATCTATCTATCGGCTTTAAAGACCCCAAAAGTTCCTATCGTCGCAATTTCAGACTATTCCCCCACGCAATTTAGCTAAACTCAAAACAAACCCCTGGTGGGTCAAATCTTGGGTATTCAAACAACTTGTCAGACATAATGAGGTCCTTGGACGAAAGCAAGTGAGTATAAGGTCAGTCTGTCGACTAGCAAACAAAGTATCATGAAATGCTGACAAGGCTACCACAGAACCCGATGGCAGGAAACAGTCAAGCAGAGTAACAGCTTCGACGACCTCCAGAGAGCGGTCAAATTCAACGGTCCCGACAGTCCTTGTGAAGCCGGCTGTCGTTCAGTTTGCTGGAAAGCATTTCTTTTATTCCAGAATGCTCCCTCTAGCAGCTGGTCGCATTTGTTACTCGAGGCCAGGAATCAGTACAGCAGCCTAAGAGAGCACCATTTGCTGTACATCAAACATCCTGAGAAGCTTGCTGAGCTCACCGTCGATCCCTTGGCCGATGATCCATCTGTGAGTTTCTGTGTCTGTCTCGATTAACTAAAAAATGGCTGGCCCGGAAGTCTATATCTAACAATCCCCGTTTAATACGGTTTCCAGTCGCCGTGGGATACATTTAGGCAGGATGAGGTATGTCCTCTTTTCGATTTTTTTTTTCTTATAGGGGGTCCAAGAGAGACTGGGCGTGGCTACTAGGATTTCCAGCAGCAATGGAATTGACAAATATCTGCAGTCAATCCGTGCCGAAATCCTTCAGGATGTCCGCCGACTACCCGATGAGCCTGTTTTCTACCATCAAGAGACTACTCAGACCTTGATACTCGATATTCTCTTCCTTTGGTGCAAAACGCACCCTGAATGCGGTGGCTACCGGCAGGGCATGCATGAACTATTGGCACCGATGGTCTATGCCGTACATCAGGATGCAGTCGATCGCGCCGCCGCAACAGAGGCCGTGGCCGATCCAACAATGGTCGAGATGCTCGATTCCTACTTTGTGGAGCACGACTCATTTGCACTCTTTTCGGCCGTCATGCAAACTGCCAAAGCTTTCTACGAGGTCAAGTCTGACTCTCAGTCAGGGAGCAGCTTGAGTCCAACACCTGCTGTGGCCACCACTCCGATCTCTACTGAGCAAAGTGCTATTGTGGAGAGGAGTAGGCAAATTCATGAGGTCACCTTGATGAAGGTTGATCCCGAGCTGTCCACCCACCTTAGCAATATCGACATCTTACCACAAATATTCCTAATGTGCGTACTTTGGCAGTATATCCGTCAAACATTGGTTTGTGGGTATCAAATTGGCTAACACCATAGGTTCTTGCATAGACGCTGGATACGTCTTCTCTTTGGCCGTGAATTCCCTTTTGAGCAGCAGCTTGTTCTTTGGGATACCATGTTTGCATTTGATCCAAACTTGGAGCTCATAGATCTCATTTGCGTGGCCATGTTGGTCAGGATAAGGTGGAGCTGTAAGTCGTGTGATACATGTCACATGCCCCGTTCACCTGTGCAGGCTACTTGGCTAACAGCAGCCACCTACAACAGTATTGGACGCCGATTATTCCACAGCTCTACAGACACTACTGAAATATCCCGCACCACAGCCGCCACACGGGCCGCACACCTTTGTTGATGATGCCGTCTACCTTAGGGATCACCTCAACCCGGCAGGTGGTGCAGCTCTGATCCTCAAATACACCGGTAGAGCACCGGCCCAACAAGCAGAAAAGCAACAGCCCTCGTCGACGTTCGCCTCACCTGGTGCCTCACGTTCCTCCACTCCAAACTTTGGCTTCAACAGTCTTCGTTCCTCCCGGAATTCTGGGGCTCGGTCTTCACCATCATCAGCAGCACGTTTCATTCAACAGCAGGCAAATGTTGAGGCTTTATTCCAGGGCGCGGCAAAGAACTTTATCGAGCATGGCGAGCGACTCGGCCTTAACCAAGCAGTCCGCGACATCCGCCGTAATGTTCAGCAGAGTATTCAGGAGGCCCGGAAGGCCGCAGCTGTGAGGAGCGCTGCTGCTGCCGGCTCTAATGCGTTTGGGATTTCCAACAATGGTTTCGGCAACGAGCTTCCATCGGCTGCAGCGCTCGCCAGGCGCAATCGCCAACTCGCCGCCATGCTCGACGAGGCGGTTGCCGGCTTGCGGAACCTGGCCGCTACAACTGCGCAAGAAACATCATCCGACAGTGGGGAGTCCAACAGGTCCGCCCAGAAGGACGCTATCGAGATGGCTGCTGCGCGTGTGCAGTTCGTGCAAGTCTATTTAGAGGACTCGAGCCTCTTACTTCCAGAGGAGGAACCGTCCTCGCCGAATCATTCAGTAGCTAGTCAAGGGAACAAGGATCAAATACTATCGCCAGCGCTTGCTATAACTCCTGATGACGATACATCAGTGTCTTCGAGCACCAATGCCGTGCTTGATGCTGTGCGAGATGACCTGCGGTCGTCGCCTACTGGGTCAGATAGAGGTCGTGCTGGTACCCAAGAAGTGATTCCTTCGCCGAACCCCAACGCCATCGCTGAAGAGGACGAGAGTGTTGATAGGATGGATACTGATGATGCTCCTCCTACGTCTGCCATCACACCGACGGAATCAAAATCCAAGACAGCGGAAGCACAAGCACAAACCCAACAACCGAAGCCACCGCCCCCAGCGCCTGAAGAGCGACGGCCACTGCCGATCCCGACCCGTTCAAGCATCGCACAGTCTTCCTTCTCATGGATGTTGGAGCCCGACGTATCACCATCGGCAGCAGCCAGCGCGGCGGCTCTGGCAACGTCGCCAAAATACAAGACACCCAGGTCGACGTCTAACGGTCCATTCTCAACCTCGGCACCGCCGTCAAACAGAAAAAGGATGCCGGGGAGTAGAGAAAGGAACGCGTTCCTATTCGGGGAGGTGACAACACCGCCGGAAGATGGCGAAGAAGGATTGGCCAGCAGGAGGAGGAACGGTCCGGTGACTTCAGATGAGATTTTTGGACTTGAGCCTTTGAGGAAGGCCCTTCCGCCTTCGTGAAGACGTTTTATGCATGCGGGTACGCGTGAGGAGCGGCGATAAGTACACCAATTTAACGGAAAGCGGGGGTTTGGCTGGGAGCATAAGGGAGCAAAGGCACCCTCTTTTTCGAAGGTTTGGAAGTGTTGGATCCCAAATTCAAGTACTATACTACCGGTTTGGTGCGTATCGATACATACGACCATACCCACTGGAATATACGGGATCCCGTCCGCTCTCCCCTAGACCAAACCAGTGAGGACAGGATGGGTACTAAACGCCAAGAAACTTGGATGCTATGACTGAGCTCCAAGGGCGGTCAATGACACGCTGAGACCCAAAAGGGGCCTTACAAAGTCTTGATTGACGGTAAGGGGCTTGCTAGGGTTTGAGAAAGACATCAGTTCAGAATATTCATTAATGTAAATAACTACGAAACTATGAAATACCACAACCTGTGTGTGAGTGAAATATTTGGAACTCTGGAAGACTTTGCACGACTGCCACCTGGCTTAGGGCCCGGATACCCTGCCAAGTCTGTGCGACACGATTGCGTAGTTGTCTCCTGGGAGTCTTTCCATCTCGCAAGTACACAAAATGGCAACCACAACGCTCCCAACCCTCACTCGACCTGTGCCTGTGCCCTTCTTTCAATCTTGATCCACATATCTTCAAAGTAGCTCACGCCACCCTTGACAACGTAACGGCCTGGATTGGTCTCGTCGAGGATCTCGGGCTTGAAGGTACGGAAGAAGTGGATCGGAGCCTTGAAGAGCTCCATCATGGCGATATGCTTGCCCAGACACTCGCGGGCACCGTACCCAAACGACATGCTGTACCTGAGCATCGCCTTTGCCCTGTCGTCGTTCTCGAGCCAGCGCTCCGGGCGGAACTCATCCGGGTCGTCGCCAACGACGGCCGGGTCCCGGTGCACGATCCACGGGTTGCACGTCAGCTCGGTCCCCTCGGGCACGCGGATGCCGTACAGATCCACACCGCCGGCCGGGGCCAGCCGCGGGAAGATGTTGGGCGCGGCCGGGTTGAGCCGCATGGTCTCGCGCACGCAGGCGACGTAGTAGGGACAGTGGGCCTGGACCTCTTCGTGCCGCGGCGTCGGGCTCGATAGCTTCCCGGCCGCCGTGGCGGCGTCCACCTCGGCCATCATGCGGCCGTAGACGTCCGGGCGGCTCATGACGTGCATGACCATGGCCTGGAACGTGGTGCCAGTCGTGTCGGCGCCCGCCAGCAGCACCAGCAGCACCTCGGCCTTGACGTGGGCCAGGTCCAGCGACCTGCCGTCGTCGTCCCGGGCCTCGAGGAAGGTCTGCAGCAGGTCGACGCGGCCGTTGTTGTTGCTGCTGCTGCTGCTGCCGTCGCCGCCGCCGCCGCCGGATTTCTCGTTGTCGGCTATGCGCTGCGAGATGAGCCGGTCGCGGAACCGCATCAGCGTCCCGATGCCAGAGTCCTGCTCCGGAGACGCAACCAGGTACCGGCCCAGGAAGGTGGTCTTGACCCAGTTGGTCAGGGGCCACAGGCGCGCCATGATGCCGAACGGGACCAGCCCGTCGTGGAAGCCCTTTATCAGGCCCTCGACGTCTCTACCCTGCTCGACAAAGCCAAAGGGCTGGCCGAACCCGACCTCGGAAATGATGTCGTACGCCATGTAGACGGCCCAAGGGGCAAAGTCGAGCTTCTGTCCCGTCGATGCGAACAGCTCGTCGAGTCGGTGGACCCAGCGGTCGATGCTAGAGTCGAGCAGCGGCTCCATCCGCTTGACGTTGCTGAAGGAATACGGCGACGCGACGACCTTGCGAAAGCGGGCGTGGACCTTGTGGTCCTGCATGTTGAAGAGGGACTCGGTGGTGCCGAAGCTGCCCGTGATGTAGTGCTGGCTCTTATCGGCGTTGCGGCTGTATATCTCGGGCAGCTTGGTGGCATCGGATACGTGCAGCATGGTGGGCGTGATACGGACCACGGGGCCGTGCCGCCTGTGCAGCTCCCGAAAGGTCTGGCACTCGTCCGCCTTGACGTTGTGGTAGGTTATCCACAGCCTCGTGACGCTGGCCAGCCAGGGGCCGGGGAATTGGTTCAGGGGGTGGTTGAGGCGATACCTGATCACCTGGTGCAGGATCTTGTAGGCCATGTATGCCAGTGGTAATACCACCAGGCTTACTGGGCTGAGGACGGCCATGATGTCTGCCAGTAGTGTGAATGGATGGGTTGGGGGACGATGGGGGGAAGTGGTGAAGTGAAGCACTATCGACAATGTATGCAGATGCAATGGAGAGGGGAAGGTATGTTCTTTTGGGGGGACAGACAAGTGCCTCCGCTCGGGTAGTGCGTATTAACCAAGTTGAGTGGGTAAACTGGTATGTATATATTTGCTACCGTATATGCCCGCCCACACCGTATACACCATATGTGCCTGTCTCTTCCCCTAGCCCATCTTTACTACATACACTACCGCAAAAACCCATAAAAAATAAGCGAGCTAGTACAACTACAAATGAAGTGAGTATTAAGGTATTGTCCTTGCCGACGCTTTGCCACGCCCTGTGTTACCCCTCTCGCATGCCGTGGAACCGTGTTGGCGGCTCGTTTGTTGGTCCTGTTCGGAGTCCATTCCGACAGGCAAACCAAACATGCGAGTAGTCTCCACCATAAGACAAAGCATCAGTATACGCGAGAGGTTTTTGATCGGCATGTAAAATGATGTTCTTGTCAATCCCTTGTTTCGTCCCACTTATACGTATTCTTTGGTTTGCAAAGGGACTCTGCATGTGATGTGGAGTATATACATAGAATCAGGCATGTATCACGCATTATCACCCATGCCAGCAACCAATTATAGACCAAGGAACTTGTGCTATATGTTATTGGAATTATCAGACGAGAAGTCATAATCCACTTAACTTAACCTTAACGCCTGACGCCTAACGCTTGCATATAACCCCAACCAGAGAAGAGAAGGAGCATATGTCTACAATGTAGGTTGGCGCGAAATAATAAAAAAAAAAACAGCCGGTAATACCAAAAGCTGGTGCTTGATGATGAATCATTTGTGTGTTATATAGCTTGTTAGTCCTCTATTATTCCGTTGCCCCACAACCCTTTGTGGTGTGACTATACTCTATACAGTTGGTTAACCAAGGTAGTTACAATAAAGCCCCCAAATATCCTCATTCCCACAGCGAATCCAGCGCAAATAAATACATGATGGAAACTTGTCAAGGGGTATCCATTATCATAACAAAAATCTTCCTCATCTCGTAAAACAAAAACCGCCCTCAAAACATTTCAACACATCTCCGCCCCTCTCCCTTCCTCCATCACCCTCCTATCAAAAACCTCCATGCTGACCTGCGTCGTCACCTCAATCTTTCCGTCCGGAGGTGGCGCCGCCGCCGCCGTCGCCAGCGCCTCGGTCGAGGACTCCTCCTGGGAGCCGATCCTGGTCTCGAAGCCGTCGAGGTTGCTTTGCCTGCTGCTGCGGGCCGAGGTCCAAATCCCAGACTTGCCACAGCCTCTGCCGCCCGAGGACGCCCCGGCCGTGCCTCCTACTCCTCCTCCTGCTCCTGCTGCTCCGCGGCCGCTCTGCGTGCCCAGCAGCCGTGGGAAGTACACCTTGGCGATGACCTTTAGGCTCGGGATCGATGCTGCAAGGATTCCCACGTTGGTCTCGATTACGGACCAGTACATTGGTTGGGCGATATCCCAGGTGGGATCTGTGCTGTCCAGTAGGGCGGGAACTGAGAAAGGTTCCTCGAATCAGCAAACTGTTTTTTTTTTTTTTTTTTTTGTCCTTTTTTGTCCATGAGGCTGTATGAACTTACTAAAAGTGATCCGGATGATGCTTGAAGCACAAGCTCTGTTTTTTTTTCTCACAAGGTTTGCACATTAGTACCCATCTTTTAGCCCTCCCCTCGAGAAAAACACGGTGATGAAAACCACATCACCATCACCCTCCAAGACGACACGAAGGCTGGGGCACACAAAACTCACAACAACCCCAACGACAACATCACAGCCAGTCCTACCCTCTGCGGCCTCGTCACCTGCAACCTCAAAACCAGAGGGATGGGCAAGCTGTAGGTCAAGAGGTCGGTCAAGATGTTGCAGGCCGAGGTGGCGAGATAGAAGGCATTGATGTTGATGCAAGTCTTGGCCTCCCGCGGCATCGTGACGTCGTAGGCCGCCCTGACCGGGGTGCACTGCAGGATGCAGACCAAGACGTTGGCCGTGGTCTGGGCGGCGACCACGAGGATCATGACCACGGCAAGCGTCCGCAGCCGCTTGTCGCCCAGCCGCATGTACAGAGCCAGCACCGAGATCTTGATGAAGCCCAGGCAGGCGTTGTATAGGATCGAGGACAGCCACACCGTCTGCGCGTACGCCACGAGGTTGTCCGTGCCCCGCGAGAAGACCTCGTCCATGTGTGCGCCGAGTCCGAGCTGCGCGGCCCGGACTGAGGCTCCTAGAAAGAAAAACGAGAAGATCTTGATTATGCCAGATGTGGTGAAGGTTTTTATCTTCAAGTCAGTTTTTCTTTTCTTTTTCCGGTAAACCATTGTGTACGAGCAGAAACTGCAGGTAAAAAAAAAAAGAGATGTTGTTTGTCATCCCCGCTTACCGATGCAATGATAATGAGAACTATTTAAAAATGCCATGTTAGCCAGAGCCACTTTTTTTTGGTATCACATCAAGTCTTTGTAGCCAGACGTCATTTCAAAATAATAGAAACAAACTTACCATCATCAGTTCCAATGTGCTTCACCAGGACTGCTCGGGCCCAGAATCGAAGACTTAAAGCTGCAAAAGTAAAAACGGCAAATATCACCGATACGGTGATGACCGTTGGCGACTGAGTCTCGACCATGGCGTTTGAGTGTTTGGGTATACAATGTGTCTGCGTGTACGTGTGCCATCCACTGGTATCAAATCAAGGTTGAGATTCTAGAGCGGGAGGAACCAAGATAGAAAAGAAAAAAAAAGAAACAGCAAACGACAACCCATTAAAAAAGTTCTCTGCACGCCAGAGCAGCTCTATGTCATAGGTCGATGCAGATGACAATCAAACGACTAAAAAAGCAGTAGTTCAACCCGCCCATATGGTTCTGCATATACTAGCCGGCGATCTAATACCTCAAAAAAGAGCCTAGGCTTTTCCGAGAGGGCAAGGGGGGAAAAGGGTATCAGTATACATATGCTATGTTTTTTTTTTTGATTATTATTGTTACTTCTCAACCAAACTGCACACCCTGGGGTCAGGCAAGCCATGCTTGAAGAAAATCAAATTGTGACAGGGCATGGTTAAACTTGATCCCCGAGGGGAGTAGCATACTGCGCTGGAGATAGATAGATTCACAGGGCCTGTGGTTCACCTGTTGCTAATTTTTCTTTTGTAAAGGCAAACAACAAAAAAGGGGGAAATAACAAAACCCCCTCAACCATAGGCAGACAGCGGGGGAGAAGCGGCCCCAGTTCCGCTCTCTCACCGGTAGTTGACTCTTGTTTTTTGTTTTGGTAAACCATTTTCGTATACGTTTTTATTTCTTTCCCTTGCTAACTTTTGGTGGTCATGCAAAAAAGATACCAAATACGGGGGTGGCATTGGCATGCAGGTTTCTTCTTGGCAAAAGTTTTTAGTCTCATGGGGTGGATGAGGTTAGGGAATTTCTGTCCCAAAGGAAAGGTTACTTACTTACCTACTACTGTACCCCGAACCTGCAGATGACATGCAAGTGCCAGAATCGGCCCGCGTTCAATGACTTGGCTCCCTCGGGGAGTTCCGCTACATTTTATAGTACAATAAATGATGTGTGACAAGCGTCCTAAGATCAGCTGCCCAAAAAAGACCTGTGGTATGAGAAAAGAGAGAAGAAGAAAAAACAAGATGATAGCGGGAAAAAAGAACAAAAACACAAAAGCACAAACAGGAAAAACGAGAGAAAATTATGTGGCACTTACATCTGCTGCTGCCCGTTGCCAAGACTGTCATCATGTCTCGTCAAGAAAATAAAAAAAAAGACAAAAGCTCGCCCACGATATAGAGAGTAAAGTTGTTTACCAAAAAAAAAAAAAAAAAAAAAAAAAAAAAAAATAAAAAAAAAAAAA
>NW_022156720.1:1819441-1868831 GCF_004355905.1 Pyricularia grisea
GGGGGTTTTTTGCATGCCCTTGGCAAGCTTTGCATGCTTTCGGTTGCCCGTAGTAGATCTAAAACCTCCGTTGGGAAGCAAGGAACCCATCTTGCTCCAAGCCAATCGGGCCCACTTCCTGCGCAAACGTCGGAAAGGTCTCTTTGGGTTCGGTGTTTCTTGACTTTGGCCGATCAGTCAGCATAAGTTTGTTATTCCCGGGGACCCTCCAGCCCAAGTCAACACGGAGTGAAGGCTCCCATGATGCAACCTTTACCATCTGGAGATCGTAACCCTTTAAAATCATCGATCGCAAACCGCCCGGAGGTTCCCGGGAGGGTCCCGGAAAAGTATGACTGTCAAAAATGTAGGGACATACGACATCAAATAAACAAACAAGAAGCAAGAATCATACCTTTTGTACCCCCCGGAGTAGTCAATACTGTTCCTTATCCCTTACTCCGGATCGATTTTCTAACCGTGTGAAAACACCCCATTGTTGCCAATGATGGGGAGAAGAAAAAAAGAAAAAAATCAACACGTGGGAGAGGGTCTCCTGTGCGAAGATTGGGGTATAATTTTTGGTATCATTTCGTATCCCTTATTCGTCGTCCGTGGCTATGCACCCCCCTGTAAACCGTGTTATCCTATTTTTTTTTTCCCTCCTCGGGGATTCTAGTTCGACGCAACAGCACTGGCAACACCGGCGTTCCTCGAAAACTTCATATCAACGACCCATCGGTCGCCAAAGTCAATACCTCGTCGGATCTTGGTCCCCGCTCTCCTCCAGACGGCCGGGCCCAACCCAATATCCGCTATAAAGAGTTTCCAATCCTCGGCTGCTGCCTCTTCCCCTTCACTTGACATCATCGTTTCGAGCAGACCCTTTTTGGGGGCTCCCATGGCTACCACAAACCGCGGTCTCACGTACAGTCGGGTCCCGTCGACGATGCTGACGTGTCCCGTTGATGGATCGACCCCTGTCGGCACGTCCACGGCCAGTACAAATGCCTCGTTGCGGTTTGCCCACTCTATCAGCTCGTATACTGTTGCCTGCTCGCCCGTCCGCAGCTCGTCAAAGGGCGTGGCCAGGCCCAGCAGTGCGTCTATGATGAGCGTGAAGGCAGGCGGCTTGGGCATTATGGCTCCGCGTGGCGTGTCGACCGTCAAAGTTGGGATGCTGATCTTGCGTACATGCTCAAAGAATTCGCTCTTTGAAAAGCACGTCCGTACTCCAAAGTTGCGCAATAACCGAAGCTGTTGCCGCATGCCCTCGAGCAATTCGCGCTCGCCCCGTTCCATACCTACTACGCACACCACAGGAGTGATACCCTTGTTTCGTAAATGCCGTGCCGCGGCGACTGCTCTTATACCGGACTTGTTGTTGCCCGCAAGAATTGCGACTGTGGCGGGCGGTGGCCCGGACGAGTCGCCCGTGTTGCCACTGGTGCCTGATATAAGCCTTACTGCCGGATCCGCAAGTGCAGCTAGTGCAACCTCGGCCAGGCCCCTGGCCGCGTTTTCTGTCATCATTTCATCCGTGAGACCAAGCTCGTTGTGCGCAATATTTTCAAGGTTAATCATTTGGAGAGCCGAAACGGTTTCCGCCCTTCGTCCAGAGGGCATAAGGACAAGCCCTGGGCTGGCTAATGTTGGGTTCGGCTGATACAGAGAGAATGTGTTAGTGGACGCCTGAGCTGTAGTATCCCTAGACATAGACGCGCGACCACGTATGTGCCTATCTACACGGCAGACTTACCCCACTGGAGCCTGTCCTGACTGGGCCCGTTACCGTGGCGGTACTGGCTTTTCTTGACTGAGATCTCCTGGTCGTAGATATTTTACTCTCGGCCCTTCGTGAGCTTTGTCTGCTCCCTACCTCTCTCCCACTCAACCGCTCGCTTCCATTGACCACACCATCGTCGGCCTCGCTATTCCAAAAGTCGTTGGGCAGTTCGCCTTTGCCCTTGGCAACGCTCGGGGGCGTGGCATCGAGCACGTTTTCCGTATAGTGTAGGTTCTTGCCGCCCGCAGTTCCCGGCTTCGGCTTTGGCAACCTGTTGTGTGAGACCAGACGGCTTGCATCGTCGATTTGGTCTTCCTTCCTCATCTGATCGAAAAGCGTGTGCTTATCGAACTTGGCCAGGCTTCCCTCAAAATCGAACTCGCCCATCTCTTGAACGTCTGTGACATCCTCCGACGCCCAACCGTTGTCCACCGCCAAGTTATTCCCTTTCCTCCCACGCGACTTACGAAGTGAGTTGTAAGGTTGGAACGACGATGTGTCCTCCAGCATTGGGGTTTGTCTCCAGCCCTTGGATCCCTGAACGGTCGGCGTCTGACGACCCGTAGATCCCGGTGTCGCAGGATCTGCCTGAGCGGCAGCACCACGGCCTGCCTTGCCTGCACGAGCCCTGCGCCCCTTCTTTTTAGTCGGTACCGGAACCGATGTGGCCTTGACAGTAGCCGCAGCATCGCTGTCCCCGTCGGCTCCAGCTTCGACCTCGCTGGTATCTACTGTCAGTGCTGCGATAGACCCAGCCAGCGTCGCTGGCACCGGAGTGGTCTCTCCAGAAGTTGAGCGGACAGGCTCCCTCTTCTCGCTTGTGTTCGGCTGGGCGCGGGGTCCGGAAGGAGGCTTGCTCATGGCAACGATTGCAGGGTCGGCTAGAGGCACTACTTGTGGCGGTGGGACATGTGCATTGGGCACTGCAGCTATAGGGCCGTTGCTGGGGGCCACGGGCGGCTGAGGAACTTCGACCAGGTTGGCGACATTGGTGGCCTGGATCGTAACCGTTTGCTGCAAAAAGACGTTGGTATCGGCGGACCAAACTGTAGCAAGAGAGAGAGAGAGAGAGAGACATTGGTAGTTAGTACTTGGTCTGAAACTGAAGCCACAAGAATCCGATATCGCCTCGCCCTATCTAGGGCTATCTACAGGATGTGAGACATACCGTTTGACAGAGTCAAGCTATGACCGGAGCGCACATCCGTTACCACACCGCGCAACCTCGTAGGTGGCTGGTGAAGCGTCACCAGCATGTGTGCGCCGATGAACTGGGACGCCATGATTGCCTTGCCGTCCTTTTCTACGAGGTTGAGTTCGCTGCTGTTTTGCTTATGAATGCCTGCCGTGGTTGCGTTTTGCTGCGTGCGTTTGTATATCGAGGTCGGTGGGGGAAAGGTGCCCAGCGCGCCGTTTTTGGTGGCCCGCAACGAAGCTGTCGATGCAACGCGTATCTGAATTGGTGTCCTCTAATCTAAGCGTGTGTGGGTATCGGTTCCTGCTAGGTATTGAAGGTCGAGAAATGACAGCCACATCTGGTTTTAAGAAAAACACAAAAATTCAAGTTGCTTCAATATCCAAAGCCACCTCAGGTATGTTCCCTGGATAACTTTTTTTTATTATTTTTTATCCGGGTTGAATGATGCCTGCGGTGATACCTAAGGTACCTAGGTACTGACTGGGCAGTCTTGGCTCGGTAGGTGCCTGCCGCCTTCCCTACCGTCCCACCGAACCGTGGCACCGGCAACTTTTCAGGTGTGCGTTGTTGGCTGCAGGGCAGGTAGGACATACCCCTGCGTATTTAGTATTGGTCCGGTACTGTATGTACCAGAAACTTTTGGGCTGTACATTTGCTTGCCTCAGACTCCAATCTGTGAGGTACAGTGACTCCTGTCTGTGAGGTAGGAGGCACTTTAGTGTACCCTACCTACCTTAGGTACTACTCAAGCTACCCAAGGTACATTCTACACGGGGGCTTTCTCCACGGATCGGACGATTTAATTGACATGGGATGCAACCTAAACATCACACATTACTATCGCCGTAGATTTGGGTCCCTTGCAAGAGCACAATATTCTCTAAACTCTCAGCTGTCATGTCCCAAACTCAATTCTCATGGAACAAAAAGAAAACTTCCAATGACGCCACACCCATACGGTAGTCCTATGTGACTACGTTACCTATTTATTACTTAAGTACCTACGTATACCTAGTTACGTAGTGATTGGTATGTAATTTGACATCGCAGGTTTTGCCGCACAACGCTGCTGCAGAAAAAAGTGTAGGGGGCACTGGGCTCTTTGTTGCCGATGAGATGTTGCCCAATGCGCGGAAACATACTTGGCCGGGCGAAGAGAAACAACAAAGAAAAAGTAAAAGGGGAAAAAAAAAAGAGTTTCTTTGTCCAGCGACTCTGGCGCCACAACTGATACGGGATGCTGCGTTGCCCGGTCGTAGGTCAAGACAACCATTTGTCATGATCAAGCCGTTTGCTGATCGAGCTGGCCCAGAATGAAAGAAAAGCAAGTGTATATTAATCCCGATCTGCGTATTCCTCGATAAAAAAAAAACCCCCCTTTTTCATCAGGATCGTGAAAGCTGCCCTTAAATTCTCCGGTGACGACGATAATGAGACATTCACATTGATATCCGCCATGCAGCATGGATTGGTACTCATTTTGGTCCACCGATCTCTATCCGGTCCCTTTTTGGACGAGGCGGTTGTATAAGTTGTTGTTATAAAGGTTTTGGTCCTATTGTCACACCACCCCCCGTTTGGAAGGCCGCGCGTAACGGCGAACCCAACCTTCCAGAGTCATGCTGTGGTATGGTTAAGAAAAAAAATGAAAAAAGGCGACGCAATTTCTGATAAGAATCGAGTACTTCAGTCCGTCTCATACGTCGTGAATTTGTTTGGCGTTGAAATATCCTGACAACACATTTAAACAACCGAGTCTATCCTTAGCCACCATCAGTCTCCTGAGACAAGTCCAAAGTCCAGCCTTCATCGCTTTGAAGAATGATATGGAACCAATCGAGTAAGACGAGTGCAAAAGCATCGGAAGCAGACCATAGCGACCGACTACTGAATTATCTTGTGTATTATGCCCTAGACTGTCTTTTTCCACGTTGACATTTTTGTGAATCGACAAAAGAAATGTATTCGTCCGTCGTAAGATATATACATTAGATGTAATGTAATAATGTACACGCCACCCTCAGTGATGGGCCCCCATTTGCATCTCCAGCTTTAACGCAAGCGAAAAAAAAAAAAAAAAAAAAAAAAAAAAAAAAAAAAAAAAAAAAAAAAAAGAAAGAAAAAAACCAATGCTATTCCCCGCCGGCCGGCCGAATCATGCAACCCTTTTCTCCAGGACAAAAATTACAAATGTTTGGCTCTCCCAAGGAACCCAAGCTACCCGCTAGCTGACATCGCCCATCCAGTCACGGCACCTCGGGAACTCGTAACTGACCGGGATCCAGATGCCCCGGCGCCAGGTTGAGGTGTCGAGGCAGACTTGGTCCCGCCTGCCTTCATGGCAGTCTCTACGCTATAAAGCTTGTTGTAGAACTGGACAACGCGTGGATGAGCCATAACCTTGTTCTTGTCGAATTTCAACACCTGTAGGCCCTCCTGGCTGGTGGCTCGACTCAGTGCGACGTAAGCTTGGCCCTTCTCGAAGATCTTGCCCAGATCAACTTTAACTCGCTCAAGCGTCTGACCCTGCGCCTTGTGGATCGATAGTGCCCATGCTAGAATCAAGGGCACCTGCTTCCGGGAGGCCTGCACCTCGCCCGTGGGCAACTCCGACTTCCACTCTTCCGGCACCATGAGGAGAGATCTTGGTGTGCCGTCAGCGCCGTGAAAAGTAACAACGGGATACTCCTTATTGTCAGTGGAGCTGGATTCAAGTTCCCGGCCGAAGGCCTTGATCCTCTTCCGCACATCCTCGCTTATTGGTTCCTCTTCGCCATCCAATCCTCCATGGCTGCTGATGCCACCAATACTGGCGGCTGTTTCGCTCATGAAGCCAACGACCGTTCCAAGGGATCCGTTGACTAGAGTCTCATCCATGTTTTTGATGAGCATCACCTGCGCGCCCTTTCGCAGCTCCAATTTCTGGGGTGCCATCATATTCTGCAGGAGTTTATCTCTGAAGTTAGGATCTCCCGAGTCCTGAGCATCGTATCGATAGGTCTTCGATTTGAGAGCGGCTAATCGCAGATTGTTTGATCTTTCGACCTCCGATCGCGTGGGAAACCTGCAAGTAACTTCATTAGCACAAATGTAATTTGCAACATACCACACCTCTCTCCAGGGACATGGAAAAAATGAGACAGGGCAACATCGAGTAGTAACTCACAGCTCAGTGACTTCGAGGCCATCGTCAAAACGAAGTTCTCTCTCGAGACTCTTGAAGTTGGCCACGGTCTTTTCGCTGATCTTTCCCAGTCGCATCTCGTTGAGCATGTTGGCGAAGGCTGTGAGGAGACATATGTTAGTACTAAGGACTTGGTGGTTTCGTGGAACTGTTCATGTAGTTACATACCTGGATCTTTTTGCCTGAAGACTTCAGTCAAGCCAATGGTATGGTCGATGGACGTGTTCCAAGTTGCGGCTTCGAACGCGAACTTGATATCCCGCTTGTCGGAACCGTCTGGAACAGGCGGAAGCTGGAAGAAATCGCCAGTGATGACAAGCTGGATACCACCCCATGCTTTACCGTGGTTGCGGATAATACGCCCGATTTGAGATAGCTTGTCGAAGAGATCGCCGTCAACCATGGAAATTTCGTCAATGATCAAGACTTTTGTCCTGAGCCATCTGTTCTTGGCTTTGGGGTTCCTGCGGATCTTTTTGACCAGTGTCGTTACATCTTCCTTTCCGAGACCGATGCCAGCAAAACTGTGCAGGGTCATGCCACCGATGTTACATGCTGCCAGACCAGTCGAGGCGGTAACAGCCAGGCGATCTGGGTCTTTCTTCCATTTTTTCTTTAGGTCCTCGATTATTGCTCTCATCAACACCGACTTTCCCGTACCTGCAGGACCAGTGAAGAAGACGCTCTGGCTGCGTGAGCAGACCAGATCCTTGACATGTCGCTGTTCGTTACTGAGTGTTACAGCCGAATTTTTCGTCGCTTTTGTGGTCGCAGTCACATGATCATTGACAACATTCTCAATATCATCCAATGAGATATGCGATGCTGTTGATGGGGCCCTCTTAAGCTGGTCTCGAAGCTGTTTCTTCTGTGCCTTGACAGCACTAGCAGTTGTGTCCCATGGTAACTTGCTCGATTGTGACTTCACGACCGGTGTCGCATATCCAGACACCCCAGCTCTATCTCCCCCCGAGGGGCTTGTTGCGCGTCCCCAGCTCTTCGGCAAAGACCTCTTCTTCGCAACTGGAACCGGAGGCTCGGAATCGACAACCTCTGATTTCCGCTTCAACTGTATATCGTGCGAGGGCAGGCGGGGTGCCACGTAGTGGGACGGAGAAGATTGTGACCAAGACAGAAGACTGCTAGGCGGAGGGGCATCCGCACTAGGTTGAGCAGTTGCCGTTACAGTCTGTCTCGAGACACCTGTATGGGCGGGAACTGTAGGTAAGGCAGATGGCTGCTCAAAATCCAAGTCTAGATTGTCATCGTCACTCAAGTCGCCATCTGCTATGAACACAGAGCTTGTTGGCTGAGACTTTTGCGCGCCATTCTCGTCGTCCAAGAGGCTTATAATGTGTGGCTCCTCTCGAAAAGACTCTGTGTTGTGACATAGTGTGGCAAACGACTGTCTGTTTCCTGACCCGATCCCATTGATACCAGAGGTCCTTTGTTGGTTTGTCTTGTTAGGGACGTTGGGTGTTCGAGACGAGAGAGCAACGGGGTGAGCAGGCACGCCCCTCCTCAACTGTTCGACAACATTCTCGCTCTGCTGAGGTTGGACAGGGCTGCTGGATGGGAACAACTGCCGGGCAAGTAGAGGTTTTGGAGCTACCGGATCGCTGGGTCGCTTGGCCTCGAAGTCTCTGTTTGCCCGGGAGAGCATAGCGAGGGATGAAATTCTGTGTAGCCCGGCCTTGGGTAAGAAGGCTTTTTTATGGAGTGCACAACGAGTTGCAGCGTAAATCGTCGCGTATCCTCGAGGCGGTAGCAGAACAAACGCTGAGCTTGCCGGCATACGGCTAACACAGGCTAGCTGCAGGCGTATCTCCGAGGGTCGCGCGACCTTTTGTGTAGGTAGGGAGTTTTATGGGATCGCAGTGATGGCACGCATCTAATGTGGTTGCGCCCTGTTGGTTGGCTTTTGGTGGGAAAATCAAAGTAGTTGTGGGAGAGAATGAAGTGAAAAAAAAAAAAAAAAAAAGAAGAAGAAGAAGAAAGAAACAGAGCTTCAAAACAACAACCGTATTGGGCTTCTATATCGAAATCATCACACTGTCGCGACGTGCTGGGGGCCGAATGTAGGATTGCAAAATGTATGTAGGTAGGTAGGTTAGATACAGAGGGACTTACGAAATCTCCGTGTGGTCAATCAAGGTGTCCCGCGTTTTGCTGCCATCAAACATTTCGCGTCTGCACGTGAGATTGCTTTATTCCAATGTCGCGTCTCAATTTACCGGTAGTGAAGTTCTGCTCAGTGTGAGTGGGTAGGTCCATGGTAACAGTGGGGCTTGTTAGCAGTGATTGGTTGCATGCAATCCCACGCAACCCACGCTCTCACAGCCGGGATACTGGCCTTATCTCAACCTTGCGAGACCCTTAATCTCTCGACCTTTCACCTTACTGAAAGCTATCGTCATCCGAGACCTCCATCTACTGATGATAATCACCTAGGTAGGTTTGGCGTATCTTATGGTCACTCTGGGGGGCAGACAACCACGCGTTTTGCAATTTTGTGGTACATCACTTAGCAACAGCTGAATCTTATTCCTTACTCACTGTGTATAACAGACTTCAGCTCAAGCATAGAATGCAGCAGAGGGTTTGTTGCCCTAACAGGTTGCGCGTGATCTTGGCTTCTTTTCGCCGAAGGATAAAATATGTGTAAGTTTCCTATGACAAAACTTATTGCTAATTGAAGTCCTTTGCCACAAAACGCCCCAATGCAAATAGTGTTGAGAGTCGTGTGCAGGAGCACGGAGTAGTGTCAAGGCAGTGTTTGCTTGTGCAAGAACATTGAGAGCTTCCGCTCAATCCTCCATGAGGCGCCTGCCACGCTACCTCCACGCGATCCCGCTGCCTGAAGATGTTAAAGACTACAAGGTTCACAATACCGGAGATGCGACCGCCATCTTTAGCTTTGGTGGCTTGATCATCGTAAAGGTCAGGTGTAGAACTTTATCTTGAAGATCCCAAAGTTTCTCTTCAATTCTTCAAATAATTGGTGTCCACGCACGATGAACTGCACGTGGCTTCGTGGGAGACGAAGGACGTCGAAACAAGGCAGACAGCAGCCACCACCGCCCGGGGCCAGTTATTAACCTATATGCCGGTCGGTTGGGGTAGAAACCCGGTTGTAGTAGACTTTCATCTATAGTTTCCGTCACCCGGAGCTGGATCTCAGCAATTTCGAGGGGTTGAGGCGGCAGATCACGGACCCTGGTTCATGTACAACGTCGATGATGTGCTGGCCAGATGAGAATATTGAAGCGCTTGGCTCGCTATGGGAGTGGCTGTCTCCACGAAATGATCAAACAAGCGGCGGCCAGCTCCGAAACTACGCGGATCGGCGATTACCAGATGCGTAGGATTAAGTATTTTGACACTGGGATACACGGGATTGGGTTGCATGCCGAGAAAATAACAATGACTGTATGCACAAGGTGACGAATGAGATACAGATGTCATGTGTCTGCAGCAAGACCTAAGCTTTCAAGTTGCTGTTTCTAATCTGATATTCACATTGTCAGTGCGGGGTGTGTATATTAGTTGATAGAAGATAAAAGAGACGATGATGGAGAGAGAAAAGGGTAAAAGAGCTCGGATTGAAGATTAAACCCGTAGGCTATTGGTACCTGAATGGATTGCAGTAAACCAAGCAAATCCTCAGCACCAGAGAACGTTGACCTAACGCAAGCTGGACAAGCTCGCTCAGACGGGAAACCAAGAAACGTAGCAGAGGCGTGCATATGCATGTTACAATCCATCACACAACTGGTAAGTACCTAACGGGAGAGAACAAAAAGCCACGAATTTCGCCAGCCCGGCGTATCGTGATGCAATGTTGCATCTTGTCATCTAATATCTTTAGACATTGATATATAATCTTGCGGTGTATACTATTCAAGACGTGTCATATACTCACCGGAAACGTGCACACCGTTGGGCAAGGAAGTAATTGGAACTAAATGCGGCTCATTGAGTGGTAATAGACTTCTACCAACGTATCCACCTAGGTTCCTACTACGTACTTTCTTATTTGGCGAGATGCCGAATCTGTGGAAGCGCAAATGCCTGGTTTTTGACCAATGCAAGCTTTCCTTTGTTTGCCTAACTCTATGTTTACTAATATGAAAGCGGCAAAGCATGTAAAGCGGCGGTATCGAAGGGGTCAGCAATACGCGAGAGCTGAAGCCATTCAGACAATTTCTTTTGCGATAAGTGCTGTGTGGTGCGGAATCTCAGGTGGTGGAAAGTGTCGACAGTGTCTTGAGTGTCTTTTTTTCTCTCTTTCTTTTCTTTCCTTTCCCAATCCGAGTCGTCTTTTTTTTTCGTCTTTGATGGGCGCCCCGCTCCAAATCGCCGCCACTCTACGTGGTACCCGTGTGGGCGGCGGTTGTCGGCTTGCGCGGGCTAATTTGGAGTGGAACCAAGTGTCCCACCAGGTGGATCAATGTCAATCTATTCCGTGGTATTGTGGATCTTCAGTGGCGTCATAGCGGTAAGTTGCTTTCCACCTGCACAAGCAAAAGAAAAGCTTCCAATCTTGGGGGCAAAAGTAAGCAAGTCAGGTGCTTGACGTTGCCCGTCTACAGTAGTCCACCACGTTGGTAGCCTTGCAGATGTTTACCCTAAATGTATGTGTGGAGCGAAGATTAATCAAGAGATTTACATTGTAAGGCTTATCGGGGGGACGAATGACTTATGGAATAAGTCCAAGGTTTCAAAGGGTCTCCAAACTCAAAAACCACTATCAGGCTAGTTAGCGTCTAGTTCAGCAAAAACAAGGGAGCCTGCATGTTCGCCGCGTGGGAAGAGACGAGATGGAGATCAAAAGAATTGTCATATTTGCACTTGCTGCAATCTGAACATTCGGTTTAATCCCTTTCCAAGTTGCCTATTTTATCAAGCTACCTATTTTTAAAAGGTACCTATCTATGTAGTAAACCCTGACCGACTCTTGTCGAGCGAGTACTTCGCTGGTCTCCGCTCATTCACCTGTCGCAGTCATATTCGTGTACAAGTTCTCCCGCGGGCTTGGCAGGTCCAACTTACTACGTATGTACTCCGTAAGTACCTAGCATCAATACCCCTGTAGCCCATGCAAGGAAGCTTGGGGAAGAAAGTCAAGGACCCAAGCCTGAAAAGAAATTTCGTAAGGTGCCGACAATTGATTCTTTTGGATCATTGATTGCGCTTTATCCCCGACACCTTGATCCCTTTGCTGGGTTTTCACCTGTTGTGTCTTTCTCGAATTGACGGCTTTTTGCTATAATTCAATCCTCTCCCTGTTGGTTTCTGAATTTTCGCGATTTGTTCCCAGAAAGTCTCTTTTCTGGCGCTCCATTCTTTAATTACCACCTTCGCGCGCCAACCCACCTTTTTTTTTCTCTTTTTGTTGTTGTTGTTGTTGTGGTCGTCCCACACAAAAACCGACGGCGACATCGCTAACTCGTCACACAGACAATACTGTACGCAGACCTCGAGTCCTCATTACAGTACTTGAGCGGGTGCAGCATTCCTCGTGCCACCTTTAAATCACTCTCGCGGGAACGCCCTCTTCTGCGGGGGAAAAACAGTCAAAATTAACCAAGCCTTCTCAGTATCTTGGCCTTTTTACGTTGTCAAAGCTTGGCCGCTTGGCCGCTTGGCCATCTTCAAGACCACTCCCCACAAACCTTTTACTTTTGGTTGGCTATTTCGCTGCTACCAGTCCGCAGGTCGAGTATCAGAAGCTTCGGGTCTACTTCTAGAGCGCATCCCACTGGTCTCGGCCGGTCGGTTGCCAGCATAAACCAAGCAACCATGACCTGGGAACATCTCTCCATCACCAAGCCACACCTGGTGTACATCATCCTGGGTGGCTTCACATCCCTCTTCATGCTATGCTCCTCCTTCATCAAGGAGCGCATGTATATTGGTGAGGCAACAGTTGCGACACTCTGCGGCCTCATATTTGGCCCTCACGCTGCTAACCTCATCAACCCGCAATCATGGGGAAACGTTGACATCGTCACCATTGAGTTCTCACGGATAGTACTCGTGGTCCAATGTTTTGCTGTCGGCGTCGAATTGCCCAAGTTTTACATGGAGCGACACTGGAAATCGGTCATTTTCCTCTTGGTGCCCGTAATGACCTTTGGCTGGTTGATTACTAGCGTGGTTATCTGGTGGATGATCACTCCCCTGTCATGGCTAGAGAGCCTGGTCATTGCAGCATGTGTGACTGCCACCGATCCTGTCCTGGCCTCTTCGGTTGTCGGCAAGGGAAAGTTTGCGAAAAGGGTACCCAAGCATCTGCGGGATCTACTCTCAGCCGAGTCAGGATGCAATGATGGCATGGCCTTTCCATTTGTCTACCTTGCATTATACCTGATTCAGGACCACATGGACGCCAAGGACGTAACTTTTCACTGGTTTGTCTTCACCATCCTCTATGAGTGCGTTTTTGGCGCCGTCTATGGCTTCTTGGTCGGTTATCTTGCTCGTCACGGGATCAAATATGCCGAGAGACACGATCTCATCGATCGGGAGAGCTTTTTGGTCTTCTACTTCGTTCTGGCCCTCTTTTGCGCAGGCTCGGGTAGCATCCTGGGTATCGACGATCTTCTTGTCGGCTTCGCTGCCGGAGTGGGTTTCTCTAACGATGGTTGGTTCGGCCAAAAGACCGAGGAGTCCCATGTCTCCAACGTTATCGACCTGTTACTCAAGTAAGTTTGATGCATGGCGTTGCTTTCAGGCCATGAACATATGACTGATCATTCAAAACGCACTATAGTCTTACATACTTCGTCTATTTCGGCACAATCATCCCCTGGGAAATGTTCAACAATGCCGAGCTCGGCCTTGACGCATGGAGGCTGGTTGTGATTGCCATTTTCATCCTTCTGTTCCGCCGAATCCCTATCATGATGGCACTGAAACCGCTGATACCGGACATCAAAACATGGCGAGAGGCTCTGTTTGCCGGTCACTTCGGGCCCATCGGTGTCGGTGCCATCTTCGTCGCCATTCTTGCTCGAGCCGAACTTGAATCGGAAACGCCGGTACCGCTCTCTGAGTTGCCACCGCCGGATTCCCCACATTATACTCTCATCACGCTCGTGTGGCCCATCGTAGCCTTCCTCGTGGTTACCTCCATAATTGTCCATGGGTCTTCCGTCGCAGTCTTCACGCTCGGAAAACACATCAACACATTGACCTTGACCATGTCATATACTACAGCGCCGGAAGATGGACCATCATGGATGAACAGGCTGCCTAGAATCACGTCGCAGTCCAGATCGCAGGCGAGGACCATGTCGGATACCGATACTGATGAGCCAAAGATGCCCGAATATCCACCCGGAACTCTGCCCCCAATTGGATTCCCCGGAAATTTCTTGCGTCGTGTGAGAGATGACGAGAAGGATGACTCTGGCAGACAGACACGACGTGCTTCGTCAACCGGAAGAAAGAGGCGCAGCAGTAGGAAGAGGTGGGATGACGGAATCGGGCCGGGAGGACCAATCTCAGAGTCCGCCATCTTCCCGCGGCGTACCGAGAGCGACATGCTTAATGCCCCCGAGACACAGGAGGACTCCAAGACCTTGCCTTCTCACAACGACTCGTCGGATCAAACCCATGTTGGGGGCCAGAGTGGTGGTCATTCTGAGAATGATTCGCAAAAGACAGAGACTCGCCCAGGATCAGGGAACGGCGGGCAGGAAAATGACAGAAGCCGCCAGGAATCCGCAGTGCGCCTCTATAGCGAGGGAGATCACCTGATAATAGAGAACAGAGATGGAGATGTTATTGCGCTTGACCCACAAACCGAGGAAGGTGGAGCGCAGTCACATGTCGGTGTTGATGGGCAAGAAGCAGCATCTGGTTGGTCCGCGATCAAGAAGAGGCTGGGTAACTGGCGAGACGAGGAGATTCAGAAGCGTAATAGGGGCACAGAAAAGACAAAGAAGCATGCTCCTGCGCGGGCATATCAATTTGGAAATAC
This sequence comes from Pyricularia grisea, assembly GCF_004355905.1. Taxonomy (NCBI): domain Eukaryota; kingdom Fungi; phylum Ascomycota; class Sordariomycetes; order Magnaporthales; family Pyriculariaceae; genus Pyricularia; species Pyricularia grisea. The sequence goes on from NW_022156720.1 coordinate 1,833,576, forward strand.
GGTAAGTTTATCCTTGGAGACGAGGCTGCGAATAGGTTCATTTTTACTGACTAGTTTGTCAACTTTAGATCATTGTCGAGGATGAGGATGGTGAAGTTTTGAAAAAGTACGAATTGCCGTCAGGGAAGTCAGAGAAGGAAGGCGGAGGAGACCTGGTGTCACAAAGCCTGAAGAAAATGGGTATTGGATCCAAGCAAAAGGGCGCCGAACCTCCAAACGACAATGCCCCAGCACAGGCAGATGGAGCACCATCCAGCAGAAATACCAGGCCCACGCAAAGGTCGAGGAAGAAGAGCTCGGCAGCTGAGGAGGAGGACGAGGAAGATGACAGGAACATCCGCTTCAAAATCGGCGGCGTTGGTCAACGCATGACCAAAGACGACTTCATCAGGGAAATGCGCAAGTTGGACAAGAGCACCCGTCGTGAGGTCGTTGACCAGTCGTCAGCCTCGGTAGCGGTTAAGGCACTGGCTAATCAGGAACGACGTCCGGAAGACTCACCGAAGGTTGACGAGAGCCCCCGCGACTTCGGAGGGAGCCGGGCCATCTTAGAGCCATCTAAACCGGCCCAAGCAGAGGCGGCATCACGTAGTGGAGACCGAGAACAAGACGGCGAGACAGCTGCCGAGCGGAGACGACGGCTGTCGGTACTGAAACACATGAAGTCGGACGATACCAATGAGAACACTGAGACACCGGCAGAAAGGCGAAGACGCGAAGCTGCGCTGGGAATAGGCCCCAGTGATCAGGTGGCTGAGGCGGACAGCGACGACGAGGATGGCTCACCGAGGGAACCCTCTGCAAGGCGAGGAATCCGTTTCGCCGAGCCTACCAGAGGCAACAAATGAGTGTGGATAGTCTATCGGATGACGAGCAGTGCTTGGTGGATGTCTTCCGTAAAAGCGCAGCCTCAGATGAGTTAGCGTCAGTAAATACTTCTTTAATTAATCAAATATTTTCTCGCACATCTTCTTAGCTCTGTATGCATTATGAATTAATGCTACCAAGTAACGAAGTCAAAGTCGAGACCTTCAGCGATTGTAGAATCATTATCGACCTTCAAGTTCTTTAGGTACTCTACGTATCTGCCTTTGATACATCCATTGTTCCACTGGCACAAACATTGTTGAAAGCAGGTGATGGCACAGTACAGGGTAGGTTCCCCAGGTACCTACAGGTAAGCTACGTAAGCTGTCAAGTTGCCCAACCCCAGTCAAGTCGAGGCCCCACATATCTAGCAGTTGATCCCAGGGATGTCGGGACCAGGGAAAAGGAATAATGCGCCAGGGCAGATTGATTGATTGGATTGACGTGAAAAAAGTTGCAGCTCTTCCATCAAGCATTCAACTGCCAACAACAACCAAAGACCAACCAACCCATCTTGTAATACCAAAAGAGCACATCATCCTCGCCCTTCGACAACTCTGTTCTACTACACTTAAATCTTTACGTGTTTTTTTCACTCACCCTTAATCAGTCACAATGGTTCAGCTTACAGAGGTCGTCGACGAGGAATTCCTCAGGACCCAGCCTGGCCACGACGACGAGGACGATGACTTCACAGATACCGGTAGGTGAAAAGCTCTCCCCTCACCGGATAGTCTGCCAATTTATTCAAGACTTTCGCGCAAACTGCCATTTTCAGCCCGCATCGGAAAACAATGAAAAATAAGACAAAAGACTCATAAACTCTTCCCAATATACTAACAAAACAAACCCACCCACAGACTCGGAAATCTCAACAGACTCCGACTACGACGTATCTGGCGAGACGCTGGCTGACCGCATCTACGCGCTGCGCGACATTGTGCCGCCGACGACGCGCGGCTGGATCCACGGCAAGTGGATGGGCGCGACCAACATCTTCCGCACCACGGCCGCCTTCCTGGGCCGGAGCGCCTGGCACATCTCGGTCAGCGCCATGCTCTTCGGTATCCCCTTTGCCCTGCTGTGGAGCGAGGAGCAGGGCATGATCGCCATGGAGCAGGAGCAGCGCATGCGCGAGCAGGGCGGCGAGCTCCTCACCGCCGGTGCTGCCGGTGGTGGCGATATCAACTCGCTCGACCAGCTCGAGTCTGCCCTCGGTGGTGGCGTTGGTAGCGTTTCTGCCAAGCCTTCCTTGTAAAAAAAAAAGTAATAAAAAGGAAGATGAAAAAAGAGAAATGGGGTGGAAAAGGAGATGGGTTGATTGTTGGTGTTTGAGAGAAAGGGGTTTGGCTGAAAGGACGGAAGATGTTCGTCGCCTGACAATTTCCTGGCTCGTTGATGCTAGGGGACGTTTGTGCAACCAAGGCAACAGTCCTTACCTAGGGGATTCCAAAGCTGCATAAGACCAAGGCGCACGGTTTGAGGGCATAATGTCCAAAACGAAAATCGCAATCATCGCAAAACCGCGAATGCGAAATGTTTCGAATCCATCCTCGCGCGGGTCGATATCGACAGTTTCTATGCCCCGTCGGGACTATAGCCACACACAACGCGGGCCTGCACTTGGGTTAACTCCGGCAAATGGCACAATGTTCTCGATGAGGGAGTACATTGTCCGAACCCAAAACTTTTCTATTTTTGTTTTTAATACAGGAAACGAAACACCTTCCTGTTGTATTGCCTGTACGATATTCATTCTGTACCATAATAACGTTAGCATTTCCCCTTCACGAATATAGACCTGTGCTGCCTGTTACCATCTTGTCGATATTTCCACGAATTGCAGGTATGTTGGAAGCCTCATTCGTTACGGGCACGCTCATACAGCAGTGTTAGGATAGTCGTTGAATAAAGTTGATTACAAAATATGTATCTATCTGTATCTGTATAGGTTGTCCATCGACTAGCCAGCAGAGCTTACAGTTAACCCTGAGCCAGTAAAGCCGTGGAGGACGAAAATACTGTAGGGACTGAGAGGAGTATAGGTGATCCATCGCTTAATTTTGCTACTCGTGACACCAGAAAAGTTCCTGGTCACCCGTTTTGTTTTAGTTTTAGAGGAATCATCACAACGAGCGAACCGTTCATACCCTCCTTTCAAAAACGCCTTGTTTTCCAAATGCTGAAAGTAAAAAAAAAATTAAAACAAAAAATCACGTAGAGGCGACAGATTGACGAGGATTATTTCTGCTCACGCAGCGCCATGTGCCTCCAAGTCCACCTCGTCAATAGTTGCGCGATGCTTGGCACTGTCCCGAACCAAGTTGCTGAAATATTTGAGTGCGACGGCGCTCTCCGCGCTGATGCGTAACGTCTCATCCCGTCGAGTGCCCAGCTGCTCGACCGAGCGGCGGAGGCCGACACGAACAGAATCGGCTGGGATCCGCAGCACCTTGCGTACAGAGCCGGAAATACGAGCAGAATTTAGGTGCACGTAGTCGGTTGCTGCCAGATGTGAAGATACCTTGGCAGAAAGACGGTGGGGGAGGGATTGGGGAATAGAGTTCAAGACGAAGGCGGATGCGGCCACAGCTATCGAGATCGTCAGTATTTGTCTGCAAAATATCATGATTGATACTGGACTGAGGGAAAAAGGTGTTTGTCTTACCAGCCACAACGATTCCGGGAATAATCAATCGTCTTAAGTTGTCATTTCCAAGCACTCGAGCTGCCCTCAACGCATGATCCATCCAGCCATAACCAACAACAAGCTGACCTCCAACTGCCGTGGCCACTGTGAGAGCCATTCCGGTACCGGCAACCTTCTCCTGGCGGCGAATAAGTGTGTTCCAATCGATAAAGTCCCAGATCTCAGTAGGTATGTCAGCTTGCCGCGCGAGTACGTCCCTCTTGCGGCGAAACATGACATCTGGTCGGAAGCTGAGGTCTGCGTACTCGTCTCCCAGATGGAGCAAGCCCAGTTGCTTGATCGTGTTCACGCCGCTGACTGTTCTTGCTCGGGCGTGATCTTCACACGCGGCAACAGCATCTGATATTTGTGCGAGCATTGCTTCTTTCAGCTGTTCTGCGTAGTCAAAGGAGCCCCAGATTCCAGGGTAATGGACTCCGAGGTCGGCATCGCCAATATTCTGGATTGTGAAGCCGAGGGTCGACCTTGTATGTTCATAGACTTCGGAGCATGTTTGCTCAATTGACTTGTCCATTTGCTCGTCCACCTGCGCGCTTGCCTTTCTGCCCGACTCGAGCATGGGCTCGATCTCAGCCAGCTCCTCATTCACCCTGTCGAGCTCTGACTGTGCCACTTCGACGTTGACCTGAGCCAAAGCGTTGATATCGGCAAGAATGTTCAACAAGTAGTTCTTGGCCGGAGCCAACTTGGACCTGGACCTTTTCTCCAGCACAAATCTCCTGAGGGATTGTTCAAGGTTCTCAAAGTCTCGGATCTTCTCCTTGTCTTTGCCCTTTCCTTTTCCTTTTGAATCCTCCTCGTGCGGATCGTCATCGCCGTCACCACCACCGCCGCCACTTGAGCTGCCGCTGCCTCCACTGCCACCGGGAGGAGGAGGTGGTGGTGCTACGGGAACTGCGTTGCTCGAGACAAAATGGACAAGCTCCGAGGCCTCTTTGTATGTCCTTGGGCTCATCATTTTTACGCGGTCCAAAATCATCTTTTGACAGCGCTCCTTGTCTCTGATGTTGTCAAATTGGTTGACAACTATGAAGAGATATGCCTTCTCCGCCGCTGCCACCGAAATGAAATCCTGCGCTGAGATTGTGAAGTGGTTTGCAGCAGACACGACAAAAACAACGACATCGATCTCTTCTTGGCGAGCAAAGACTGCTGTAGTCTTGGTCATCTCTGAGTTCAACCCAGGGGCATCGATCAGCGCAATGTCAACAACACCGTTGTTCAACAGCGATTCATCGATAGTCCGGACGTCTTTGACGTAGACCTTGCATTGTAGATACGTCTCGTTGTCGATAACGATCTTCTCCAAATCGGACAGGGAATAGACGTCATATGTCGACTCGTCGTTCCTGTCGTATATGGCTTCCTTGTGCACAGCATGTACCTCTTCTAGGCCGCTGTTTTCCCTGGCATCAAGAACCTCGCAGAAGATGCTTGTGCATGGTTGTTGATCTTCAGGCAGGATCTTCCTTCGAAGTAGTGCATTGCAGAATGCCGACTTCCCTGCGTTCAGATCTCCCGTAACCAAAACCTTACTCGATGTGTCCTCGATACGTTCCCTTAATGACTGGAGGTGCTTGATACTAGAGCCGATCTTTCCGTCCAATAAAGAGGCAACCGAGCCTTTCTCCAGCGAGTGAACCAGCTCGGCCTGATGTAATGAACCCAGCTTGAGGTCCAGCTTCAAGATCGAGAATTCTCTCGAGATTTGTGGTGAGACAAGCCGAGGCTCGGCGGGAGCCTGTCTACGCTCTGCAGCCTTGCTGGACTCGGCATCCTGACCACCGATATCTTCCACCGACGTCAGAGACCGCCTGAGCTCCCGAGGATGGCTGGCCGCCGGCGCTGATGCAGCGAGGTCTCCGATCGAGGTGAATGAATGGCGCAAGTTGCCCGGCCGAGGCGATGCTGGAGTATCTATGCCCTGAACCGACGGATAGTGTGCTGGCCACTTGGCGTTCATCTCCCGCAGACCTTTCAGTAGCTGAATGGCGAGGTTGATTGACCGAGCCAGGGCTACGCGATGTGAGTTGTAGTAAAGCTGGTGGATGGCGCCGGCCTGCATGCGACGATCGGGCTCGACAAGAGCCTGGTGGTGATCGCCAGAGGCACCGATGAGGGGCGCTCCGTCGCCAGCAATGCTACCGCCATATCCGGAATCGTTGTCGAGGAGGGCTTGTAGACGATGCGCGTGCTCGGATGTCGACCCGGTGCCGACGGTCATGTACGTAGGCGGACCTGAAGGGCCTGGGGATTGTGTTTCGTTTGTGGCCCCCGAACTTCCTTCGCCGTTGGATCGCACGCTTGGTGTAGGACCTGCGGCGTCCCTGCTGGGAGCAGATTCTTGGCTCATGGTGATCGATTTCGTTCAGTCGCGGTGAAGACGGGTGGCATCTGAACAGAGCGCGTCGAAAATAAGCCACAAGGCGTGCAAAAATGAAAGCGGTAACGAACTGCTACTGTCTATGCAAAAATTGCCCCCTTCCTTTGTTATTGTTTTTTTTTTTGTTTTGTTATCCGCTGACTCTTCTGAAAGTGCCTCTATCGGACAATCTTGGTCCAGGAACGTTTTGCATGTCAATACATAAAGCAGAAAATGGAGCTCCCCATGTCCCTGGGCGAATTGCATGACAGGGGCAAATTTACTACCAGGGGACAGGCCAGCCGACGTAGCATTACGATGATGCAGACAAAAGCCAACGGTGCCGGCGGGTCAAATTCTAGAAAGACCCGCTTTGTATTCCGGATGCACGTGATTTTCCGGAATTAGCCTCCACCTCCTTCCAGAGTGCAATCAAGGCAGGCAAACCAAAGGTACTCTGACGCAAGTCTGCGGGTCAGAGCGCGCGCAGGGAAGACAGACCCCACTCATATGTCGATACCCCAACATCAGTCCAGTCGGGTCGGGTCGGGGCATGTCTGTTGCCTGGATACAATTTAATGTCTGATTGGTGATCTGCCGCGACTACGTACAGTAGCCAAAGAGCTGCCGATCGCTACAAAACCTATACTGCTCTGGCGATTACACACAACCACTTTTTACCACTTGGGCATATGACACTCTGAATAGTGCAAGCGATTCAATCCGCCGCAATCCAGTAGACGACAACCCTTACGGACAGTTTGCTGATAGCCCACCCCCAAACCAAGATACGTCACCTAGCTAAGATGAATGCAAGTAACATAAAGCAATACCAGTACTCTCCATAGTCGGTATTCGCTGACCATATGTCTTTTCCAGATCATCGAATGGGCATTCGGCAAACGCATGACGCCCGCCGAGCGTCTGCGCAAGAACCAACGCCTCCTGGATAAGGCCATCCGGGAACTCGACCAGCAAAGGGTGAAGCTCGAGAAGCAGGAGAAAACTCTTGTCACGCAGATCAAGCAGAGTGCACAGAAGAACCAGATGGGGGCATGCAAAATTCAAGCCAAGGATCTCGTAAGGACGCGGCGGTATATTGAGAAGTTTTACGGTATGCGCAGCCAGCTACAGCAAATATCCTTGCGCCTCCAGACGCACCGCACCAACGAACAGATGATGCAGGCCATGAAGGGGGCCACTATGGCACTGGGGAGCATGAACCGCACAATGAACTTGCCTTCTCTGCAGCGAATCGCGGCCGAGTTTGAGAGAGAAAACGACATAATGGAGCAAAGGCAAGAGTTGATGGACGATGCCGTCGACGATGCTATGGATGTTGGCGTTGAGGAGGAGGGAGATGAACTGGTTGAACAGGTTCTTGAGGAGATCGGCGTTGACCTGAAGAACTCGGTACGTAGTCCTCATTCCGGGCGAAACCAACGAAACGCCTTGTTGCCCCTATTTCGTACCACATGCTAACATTCTCTATGTAGCTTGGAGAGACACCGCAAGGGCTGCAAACAGAGACGGTTGCAGAGACACGGATTGCACAAGCGGTTGGTGGTGGTGGCGATGATGACTTGCAGGCCAGGCTGGATAGCCTTAGGCCAAAATGAGATACCAGACTCTGAGGGGAGGCGTTTTGTCGATTATGTAACCAAAGTTCTTTACCCTTCTTTGAAAATGACTGCAGCACAAAGGACTGCTAATCCGGACCCGGGAAGCCATGCTCACCCTTGTCTGTGAGAGTTCGCACGTAAACGTGTTTGATTTGCTGTCGCTCGGCAATATGCGGGCAATGTGCTAACAACGCTTGGTATGCATGCCTAGACAAGAAACAAGTCGGCCACATTCCTGTCGAGCCAGACATGCCGAAGAGGGGAAGTATTTCTACCGGTAGGGAACTAGAATGTCATATTGTCGGACTGATGGAGAAAAGCCGTACGACGATATTTACAAGTACATAAATCACTGTTGATTTACGATCTTGTTGTAATTTGTACTACGTAAAGCTAACTTACTTTCACCGGGGTTCAATTCAGTCAGTGTATTCGGAGGCTCAGAGAAGCTAAGGTACTACCTATACGGACGGGTGAATTTGTTGATGAATGTAGAGGATCACGTTCGCAAATTACATGCATGTGCGGCTTGCAGAAGAATATTATGTACCTAAGTGCGTAGTAAGTAGGTAAGGTAGGTCCTGATGAGCTATATCGTATCTACCGGTATAGCTAAAATACCATGTCCATTTGACAATTCGCATCAAGACACGCCGTTAATCGATTTTCGCCCGTTCTCGGCGTTGTGCAAATCGTCACCGAGTTTGACTGCAACCTGTCGTCACTCTCAAGCCGATCCCCGCACGCTGTCCTGGTGGTACGGAACAGGGATCACGCAGACAGCCCAGGATATGACCCAAGAACCCGTGCAATCACGAAGGATTGCCCCGCCTCTCAAACTACCCATCTACTACCTTCATAGGTACTGACCGAAGTCCTGATGAACGTTTGATTCCTCCGTTCATCTCACGTCGCGCAGTCTATTTCTTTTGTCCTGTACGGGCCCATTACTTTGGGTCTTTTTGGCACGCAGATTCACTTCTGCCGTTCCTTGATTTACTTATACTGTATTCCATCCCTCCTCCCCCACCTTGCCCAGCAGATTCCGACACCAAGATCGTGCTGTCCGTGATCACATAAGTGGGCGCTAAAAGGTTCCTAGTCAATACTAGGCTAGAACTTAGAACATCGATTCCATCGACATTGCGCCCTCCGCGCCGAAAACACCAGCTTTTGATTCTTCAGACCAGGTACTGTTCAATCAGGAGACCCAAAAAAAGTGCAGCCGGATTCGATTTGTCTAGGTAGCTTTATTTGCTTGATCAAGGTAAGTAAGTGATGCAAGTCTTTTGGTCTTCGCAATAAGGCCCCAGTGACCAAAGCATTCATGCTTTTTCACCTTGAAGCTCCACTCGCAGCTTGCCACAAGTCCCCGACTCGGACCTGCATTCCTTTGCTTCTTGCATTGCGTATGTTTAGGATCGGAAGCTACCTTCTTCCACCTGGTTGCTGCCCTACCTTACCTACCTGCGTAGCTACCTTACGTCTGTACGCTACCGCATGCAAATTCCTTTACTAATCTGTACATGGGCAGGAACGCCTCAAAACGTCTGTTCTACCGTATCCAAGACACCAGCCCGCCTCTCAAACGTCCAGTCCTATGCGACCGGTACATTACGAAATCAGCAAAAAGTAGCCAAGAACAGCTAGAATTCATCAAACTTTTCTCACTTTCTTACAAATCGCACTCCCTCATATTCCACGGTCGCCTCTATTTCAACCAATCTGGCAGGAAACAAACGGCGCAGTCTCTCCACTCAAGGAGGTCTGCTGAATAGAATGTTTGGCGGCTCCTCGAAAGCGGACAGCCCTACCTTGACCAGCGCGACTTCGAATCTACCAGCGACAGGTATTCCTGCGCCAGGGAGCAAGTCTCCGTCCCCGGACGCGAGTGAATCGACTTTGAGCAGTAGCCCCACCAAAGCTGCCGAGCAGCCCACGAGCAGGGAGAAACGTAGCGGCAATGGCAGCCCACCCGACTCTGCCGGCGCTGCCGAGCAGAAGAAGAGGAGAAGCAGCGGCGTGAGCAGTAAGGCAAGCAGCCTGCTCGCCAGCGCAAAGAACACACTCAATTTTGGTCAGGGTAGCAGTCGTTCGAATGCCGATAATGGATCGTCAACGCAGACTGCACTGCAGAAGCTGGGGAAGCAGGACCCGGCGCTCATAGTACCGCAGGGCCAGCAGAACAACTCGGCGGGAGAGTCGCTACCTGGACCCAAGTCGACTTTCCGCGTTGGCGTTTGGGAGGATCGTAACAAGAAATGCAGGCGTACTATGGAGGATACCCACGCATTTCTCTACAACTTTCTTCATACGCCGGCAGCGACACCTACCAGTTCGTCAAATGCAACTGACGGCGAAACGAGAGCCGCGGCATCTCCGGGCGACGAGATTGTCGAGTCTGACAATGGCTACTTTGCCATTTTTGATGGCCATGCCGGCACCTTCGCCGCGGACTGGTGTGGCAAAAAGTTGCATCTCATATTGGAAGAGACAATACGCAAGAAGCCTAATGTACCTATCCCCGAGCTTCTCGACGAAACCTTCACGACAGTTGATGCGCAGCTTGAAAAGCTGCCTGTGAAAAACAGCGGGTGCACAGCTGCGATAGCGGTGCTCCGTTGGGAGGATCGAGTGCCTAGCAGTCAGTCCGCCACTGGTTCCCAACCCGTTGCAGCGGCCAAGGCTTCGGATGAAGGTCTGAAGCCCGAGGACGGAAAGCCCAACGATGGTGCCAGTCTACGTGCATCCGACGCGGCGCCCCCAAGGCCGAAGCCAGCCGTGACAAAACAACGCGTGCTATATACGGCCAATGTGGGCGATGCTCGTATTATTCTCTGTCGATCCGGAAAAGCTCTCCGTCTCTCGTATGACCACAAGGGAAGCGACGAGAATGAAGGCAGGCGCATAACTAATGCTGGCGGCTTGATACTCAACAATCGTGTCAATGGCGTGCTTGCTGTGACGCGAGCCCTCGGCGACACCTACATGAAGGAATTGGTCACAGGTCATCCCTATACAACCGAAACTGTGATTCAGCCAGAACTGGACGAATTTCTTATTATTGCGTGTGATGGAGTAAGTTAATTTCCGCCTTGTTTCGACAGGCCCTGTCTTGTTTTGACTGAAAATCGCGTTTATTAACACAATATTACACAACTCGCAGCTTTGGGACGTGTGCGATGATCAGGAGGCTGTTGATCAGGTTAGGAATATCGAAGACCCAGCGGCTGCGGCGAAGCTACTAGTCAACCATGCCCTTGCTCGATTCAGCACCGATAACTTGTCTTGCATGATTGTTCGATTTGACAAACAAGCGGTTATTGACGGGCACTCCCGCAAAGACGTTGCCACCAAGGGTGATCCGGCTAGCAAACCGAGCGAGGCAGACCGCAATGTTCAATTGGCCACTAACGCCGCCGGCCGGAGTAATGACCCTATACCTTCGATTAGCGAGGAGCCCGCGGCGGCGGCCACAGCAGCAGCAGCAGCAGCAGGGGACTCTTCTGGTGGCACGAAAGCACAGGATGATGAGTCTAGCCAACCTGCCACATCTTCATAAGAAACCTGGGAAATAGCCAACACATCACCGCACTGGTCAAAGTGCTGAATACGCGTAGTTGAAATTTTGATAGAATTTGCTTCTCTTCGTATTCGGCTGGTGGCACAGGTGGTTGGAAGGCGGCAGTAAATTCAAAGGGAGACACGCTACGAATGGAACTGTGGTGTGGGACATTGTACACGTTTTGTCATGTTTAAGCCAGCCTGCTATGCAGAGCAAGGGTAGCCTACCTAGGTAGTCTATCAAGGCATAAACGTTGAGCTGGCTGGCTAATGGGGGTGGACTGGCTTCTTGTTTCCGTGAGCTTCCATCCTACTACGAGAATTTCTTTTAAATAGTTGGAGTGGCTTGGTAAACATATGCAGATGCAGTAAAAATCGTATGCATGTTACTGAGTGTGTCTCATAATTGAAGAACTGGCCTCATACTTTAATGGGCCAGCAACGGTCATCCTGGTCGACAAATAAGCCGGACTCCGAGCTGGAAAGGGACCCCTTGGTTAACAAGACCGACGACGTAAGGAACAGAAAAGCAAGTCTGAGAATAGACCAAGAGACGAACGAGGACTGATGGAAAATGGTGGTGGTGTGTTGCATATTATCAGTTGACGAGTAAGTTCAGAGTGCACTTGTACAACAATTGGGAAATAGGAGGTGAGCTTGATTTAAGGTACGAAAGACAATTAATTAAATGTCTACCGTGGTTAATTTAGGTTGGGCGGGAAGTTGCTGGTCTAATGATGCCCGCAATGTCTGTTCCTCCGATGAATGGCAGGAAAGCACTGACAGCTCCGTGAGTTGTTGATTGGGCTGCCCCGCACAGACCCCTTTCAATATGAGGAGTGGGGGTGCCCGGTCCTGGTAGGGGAAAGGGAGAAAGTGGACAATGATTCGAAGACCGGTCTTTGACAATGGGAACCAATCCTGTGATGGAATAACTGGGACCTTGACTGAATGGAACAGACCTTTCAGGTCCAATCTGCGCTGGAGACCTTTACCCCTAGCATTAGAACGGAACTAATGAATTGCTAGCGTGGTCGACTTTGTGCAGGTGCATGTCATTGCAGCCCCCCAGCCGCCCCAAAGCCCAAGGTGTCCTGGTCCTAGCCGGCCCCAGCTGCACTTGTCGTGTGGGCTTTCGTGGTCGTTAAACCGTACAGTACGTGCGTGCAACAAGCAAGCAAGCCAATGCTACGTACCGCTACCAGGTACTAACTAACTCACTACTCAGCCATCTGATCTGATCTCAGTTCAGAAAAAAAAGAGAACCCCTAAAAATCGTATTTCATCTCTCATTACAAACTGTATTTCGTTCATTCAGTTCTTTTGCGAGCCAATGTCCACAATTGTCCGCCAAGGAGGCCCATAGGGATTTTCATTATAATCCCTTTTTTTTGTTTCTTATTTTTTTTTTCTTGCGAGATACGGCGGGAACGTGCCCGTGCCATCCGGTTTTCTGGATTCTGCAGGGCGACATCTTTTGCCGCCCGTTTCCGTCCCCACGAGTTTGTCCGGCCGTTGAAAGTAAGCAAGCAAAGCTGTGACTTTCCCAATTGCTACTACCGATAATCGCAACACTCGGCCGAGTCCTACCTTTTCAACTTGACAACCAGCAAAGTTTCCCCAACTCTACCTTTTTTTTTTCTTCCAACATTCAACTGTCCCCGGCCGCATCTCCAACCCTATTCCGGGACTGGCGCAGAGGAAGCAACTACCATAGCATCATCCTTGGCTTGGCCCTCTTGCAGTGCCGAGGAGAAAGGACCCCTACCGCCCTACGATCGACTTTGAATTTCCTACAACGACGACGTATCTCTGGAATTTTTTCCCCCCAGGTGAAGCTATGGGCAGAAGCAGGCCTCTAGGAGACACACAGTTTTGAGGGGACAAGCACCCGAGACGACAGGAAACATACGCCGGCATCAAAAACGACTGGGATGCTTGCCCGTCTGGCTGGTTCCAGTCAACGCATTGGCTTGCACCGAAATTACTTTGCTTCTTTGGAGCGATCGCCAGTTTTACCTCGGAATACAACCAGGAGCCGAACGAAACGAAGCTCCCGATAACAACTTTGCGCGCATCTTCCTCGTCTACAGCTAGCTGCAACCGGTAGCTACGGCGAGGGGAGATGTCTTTGAATGGCCTTGACAGCCCCGAAATCAAGGAAGCTCATGGTACCGCCGTAGCGGAGCCTGGGGGATGGTACGTTAACGTCCGCCTCAAAATACACATTTACCTCCCCAACAGGAGCCATGTCTCTTGTGTTTTGGTTGCGCCCTCGCCGCATGTACATTTCTGGCTCGAGTGGCCCTTTGCTAACACTGTGGTTGTGATCCAAACAGGTTCATCCTCAAGTACGCCGGCCGCGATGTGCTTGAGCTTCTTGGTCGCGGCAATGGTGGCATAGTAGAGATTCGCAACGCCATTTCCCAATACGAGGATCCATCCCCGTTGTACGGCTTTCTACGCTATAGGAGGAGGAATGTAATCATCAAATATCTACCTGAGGACTGCTCGCGGCTGGTTCAAGGTTCGTTGCCGCTCTTGAAATCTGAGGAGGGTCAGCCTCGCAGTTCTGCTAACACAAGATATGGGATGAACGACAGCCCGAGTAACCGTCCACCTCGACTCAATATGCGAGCGCTTCTCGCCGTATGATACAGTTTTTGAAATTGTGGATGCCAAGGAGTTGAAGGATACCAAGCTCTCGGCCGCATGCTCTCTACACACTGCGTCTGGTTCCACGTCTTCGTCTACCAGCTCTCTTCGCCGCCGCCGGCTTATGGAAATTGCAGAGGAGGAAGAGGAGCAACGGGCAAGCAAGCGCCAGTCTGTGGTCGATGAAGAGAACGAAAGTAGACCAAAATCCATTGAGGTGCCACCTGTCACTCTGGACTCGGAACTGGCCTCCTCACCTGAGGAATCCCAGTTCTCTGGCAAGATTGAGCCGCCGTCCTTCGTCGGAGCACAGTCAGAACGCCCACCTTCCACGAAGTCATTAGACACATATGGCCAGCTAGATTCCTACGGATCTGGTTCTTTGTATTCCTACAAGCCCAAAGTGAAGCTTGGGCCGCGCCCGTCACTCGACATGAATGCTCGGCAGCGCACCGGGGCCATAGGCGGATTTCGGCCCATCTCTGCCCTTCCGGCTGGATTCAAGATGCAGAGGAAGGAAAAACCTGCCATGGTGCGGCAATCCATGGATGAGAATTCACATCCCATTGTGCAGGAGCTCTTTGGACCCGGTGCTCGGGATCCGTCAAACACGGTTCCAACTAGGCCTCACACCAGCGGTGGTATACAGCCACCTCCAATACCAGAATCCAAGATATTCGTGAAGCAGCCGTTGACCCCTGGCGCTGTTTCAGTTACTTCTGCCAAATCTTCAATGTACCCTAATGCCAACAGCCCAGAGAAGTCACGGCTGAAAAAGGCAATGCAGTTGAGGGAAAAGAAGAAGCAAAAAGCTATGCTGGTGGCTGCAGATGCCAAGGTAGCTGAGACCGTTGCGGACCCTGATGTCAATGTGGCATCGCCGGATTCGGATGGTGTCGGCCAAACGTCATTGGCGGAGAACCCGGAGCCTAACGCAGCGGATACATCTATTACAGAGGAAGCTGATGAAGAGCAACCCCCCGTTGATAGCCCGGAGCAGGCCGACAAAGAACCAGTAGCCGAACAGCCATCTGTCACTGAGGAATCCCCAGATACCACGTCTGCGACGGAAGATGAGCCAACAAAACCCGTCGACCAAAGTCTTAACCAGCAGCAGGAGAACGATGGCGAAACTACAGTGGATGATAGAGAACAAGGCATGGTCGTAGATGATCACGCCACTGCAACAACAGCGGCGACTGAGTTGGGCGACGACAACTTATCCTCCTTGGCTCGGGAAGGGACATTATCGGATGCGCATACCGACTCGTCGCATCCAGCCTCGCCGCTAGTGGGTTCTTCAGATCTTGGAAACTCGACGAAAGCCTCGTCTGTATCCGAGGCTACAGACGAGACTGTGCTGGATCAGCCCCAAACCAAACCGGCTGAGGCTGGTGGTAACGATCAGGCCCAACCAGACGCGCTGGTTGACGCAGTTGGTGTTTCTTGTAATCCAAGTACTGAGATTTCCGAAGAAGCCAAGCAAGAAGATGAAGATGAAGCCGCGGCCGCTGAGAGTCAGGATCAAGCTGTTCACAGGCAAGAGCTGGAGGAACCAGCTCCTGTGCAATTGCCGATATCAAAATTCGCATCTGCTGTCAATTCGAATCGCAGCCCAACTGTGGCAGGAGTTGTTACTGAGGCAACAATAGGGAGCGATGGGAATGCCGCCGAGGAACACATTCCTTCACAATCTGGATCAACAAGTCCACGGCTTGACATTCCACAGTCCAAATTCTCAACAGCAAAGCAACAGGCTGCAAGCCCGTCTGGCAGGTCCCCCGACACTCCAACCATTGCCATCAACGACCAAGGGGAGAAGGAGGATGAGAAGGAGAACCGAGATCCAGAGAACCTCGCGTCTGGTTTAGCCGCCGAGAAGTCGAAACAAAAACGAAAGATATCCGTTGATCCAATCCGAATCGACACAGCCAATCTCTCCGATGACGAGGATCTCATGGATGAACTGCAGACGGCGACCTTGCAGGAAGCCCGCCCCATGAACATCTCCAAGTCTCCAATCACACCAGTCTTTCCCACACAAACTTTGGCTACCACGGCAGCCGCAACCACCGGCGAGTCTAGTCCTCGGCCGATCACCAGCCAGGGCATACCTAGCAGCTCCGTTACCAATTCTCCAGCCGGGCCTGCTGGGCCCGCCATAAGGCCGATGACCGCCGCCATGGACTCACCCTCTGGCTCTGGGAACAGCACTCCTCAAGGTTACCATGGCATGCGATCTGCATCGAACCCAACCGCCCGTGCTCCCCTTTCCCTGCTATCAGCCACTGGGGATAGTGACAGGCATTTCGGCATAAGGGCAGCATCCTCAGGGTCTGCCTTCTTGAACAGGGTTGGATCATCTTCGGGAACGGCACCGCCCTCACCCTCACCATCAGTCGCGTCGACGTCTGCTGCAAACCTCCTGGCGAAGAAGACGGGTGTTGGCAGCAGCATCTCCCAGCGCATCAAAGCTTTGGAGAAGCTATCGGCCGCTGGTCTCCCAACGCCGAACGCAACAGAACGACCACAGTCGGCGTTCTTTGCTGTTCGTCAGCAACAGTCGATTGGTCGTGGCGAAGCATCCTCACGGGCCCCGTCGGTTGTAGAGCGGGCAACTTCCCTGGGTCAAGACCCTACACCATCTCCTCCCCGGTCGCGTGGAAGAGATATCTCCACGGCGGCAGGCAGCATTCGGGACAGGTCCGGATCCATCTCTAGCAGGTTGTCGGTTTTTGAGGGTGGCAACCTCCCCAGGGGCAGGCCAGATTCTGTTCAGGTGACGGCCCGTATCGTTAGGGATCCACGTCAGCAGTTTCCCAGAGTGACGGAGCCACGCGCCGATACGACCGAAGGATCGATGCTAGACCTGAAGCCTTCGGTCCTGGTGGTTGACCACGAGAAGGGTTCCCAGGAGTCCCCGGAGACAGTAGTAGTCCCAGCGGAAACGCCCAAGAAGGAGACTCTTCTGCAGCGTCGGCAGTCGAAAAAGGAGAAGCGCAGATCTCAATCCGAGGATGTAGGAAGCATTGCGGGGGATGGTGCTGTAGATGAGGTCGGTGAAGACGGTACTCCTCGCAGGCGCTCCTCTCTGAGCATCGTTAAGGATTTCATCAAGGACCGCCGTCGCAGTGTGCTCAGCGGTGGCAAATCTCCATCGACGGACAACCTCCACAGTGCTGTGCTGACTCCAAGTCCTCTGACCAGTCCTAATGCGTCCCGTTCACCATCCAGGCCACCCTCGGTGCACCAAAGTACCAGTATCTCGGGACGTTTGAGCATTTCTAGCCGGCGGTCTTCGACGAGCAAAGACAGGGACCTGCCCCTTATCCCTCCTGTCATGTCGCCAAGCAATGGCCCCGAGGCCAGCTGGTCTGGAGACGAGAGTATCAAAGCGACCGAGAAAAAGAGCAGGGCTAGTCGATTCATCAGACGTCTGTCAAATTCCCTGAGCTCCAGCCGCAAGACGGTCACCCCCGTCATGTCCCCTACGGTTACCGAGGAGGAATATGATGGCGAGGACCATGGCTCCTTCTTCTCGGCGGGTCGGCAGACCCACCAACAGCAGCCAACACAGTTGGCTTATATGGGCGACGTAAACGTCCAATTCCCCGACAATCTCCTTTGGAAGCGCCGCACCATGTGCCTGGACTCGCAGGGCTTCCTGATCCTTAGTGCAGTGCAGGGAATTGCCGCTGCAACTGCCAACAACACGGCGCTGAATGGCATCAAGCGCTACCACTTGAGCGACTTCCGCGTGCCGTATGCGCCTGAGATGGAGCAGCAGGAGCTCCCTAACAGCGTTTGTCTTGATTTTATCGAGGGCTCAAGCCTGCAGATTGCATGCGAAGACCGCGCCGGTCAACTTAACACTCTCCATGGTGAGTATTTCCCCTTGTTATTTATTCAAGACTTCCCTGCCCAAGATGGCACAATCGTCCTAACATCCTTTCGTCTTCTGTGTTCTAGCCCTGCAAGACGCCCATCGTAATCATACGACATTCGGGCAATGAAGCCAAAACAAAAAAGAAAAAAATCAACCGAAGGTCATCGATACCCACTAATTACACTCAACCAACCCGCATCATTCACTGCCTCATCATCGGCGGCATATCTCCGTCTGATCTCTGTCCAGATTTCCTTGACTAAACTCTCTTCTGTCTTCCCCCGTCACATCTTTTTCTTCTCTGGTCGGCTCGCTTAAAACCAACGCCTTGTTTTTTTTTTATGTCTCAGGGCAATCATCTTCCGTGCTTATATCTACCGGCGTCTGATTTTTGACGAGGGGAAAACCACACACAAAGATACCTTTTGATACCACCACGCATCATCTTGACTCGGATGCCTTATTTTGTTTTATTCATTTTTTTCTTTTGTTTACCTAGCACTGGCCTGTTTTTACCGTCTTTCCCAGAAACAAAAAACCTACCAGACAACCCTCCCTCTATCACCCCCTCATTCTGAATTTGCTTTATTTCTTCAAACCCCCAAAAGAAAAAGCACATTTTTACCACTTTTAACAAGATCGCTTATTGTATGATTTAAGCATCCTTGACCCAACTCACTGAATATGGGGCATAGGCCTTTTCATCTTATTTTAGTTTACTTCTCATCACGGTCGTTTTTTTTTTGTTTTTTTTTTGTTTTCTTTGTGGGCCGAGTTCTCTTTAAATACATAAATATATATACCTCAGACACTGCAACTTATAAATACTACTCGATTTTAATCGTGTTCTAGAAATCAATCCATTTTGCTAGGTTATAATCCGTGACTACAGCATGCCAAAATGTGATTGTCATCTATGAATTCAAACGATACCAAGCCCGGCTCCTGTAGTAGTGGCCATCCGAATGAGGAGTCTACGCAATCAAAATAGGGCACCTTGATCCTGACGATAAATGATTTTCGTGTTAAACTCGCCCCGGTCCTTTTGTCGTATATATGCTGGACGCCATCACAACTTGAGCTTCGTTTCTAGTTGTCATTGATTTAAAATATAAAACTCCGCCATGCCTGCCTAACCATGCCATGCCTAACGCTAACAACCTGTAGAAACAACTTCTGAGCAGGAAAATGGAATGAAGAGAGAAAAACAAAAAAAAAAAAAAAAGGAAAAAAAGAAAGACACCTGGAGCCTCCAAACGCCTCAAATCAATATCATATCACATCCGTGACTGTTACCGGCCATCGTTGCTCTAACATCTCTTTGCTTCCCCCCACCCCTATCCGACTAAAATCCGCTTCCCTCGATCGGGAATTGGTCCATTGCCATGTACTCAAGCAGGTCGATGCCACCTACGTTGACACCCTCGGCCGTCATGGCGACGGCGCTGTCACCCATGTTCTGGAAGAAGGCCGGTCCCGTCGGGAGGTACCACATCTCGCTGCTCGAGTTGTTCCAATCAGACGGGTCGCCAAACATGTTGTCCGGCAGCGCCGTGTGATGATGGTCCATACTGCCGCTGGCTGCCGGCGTCGATGGCGCAAATACAGACGCCTGACCCGCGGCATATGGAATGTTGCCGGCGCTGATCTCAAAGGGTGTAGCTGAGATATTTGCCGGGGTGGTGGACCGATCCAGTCCATGCGGGTTCGCAACGGCGGCCGCGGCGGCGGACAGGGACGCCAGAGAGCCTTGACCGTTGGGCCTTAGCCATGTGTCAACGTCATGGCTACTTGTAGCATGACCGCCGTGCATGCCACCCATAGTAGTATCTGCTATTCCAGAATCCACTCGCGGTTGCGGGCTCAACCTGTCGGTCGACGAGCCACCCGGGATGGGGTGGTTGTTGAGGGTGTGTGTGGGAGCGTGGATGAAGCGATTGCGTAGTCGGCTTGTCAGGGTCTCGAGCAGGTCGGCGAAGCGGATACCGAGATGGACGTCATCAACGACACAATTGCGAAGGGCGTCAACGGTCCTGTCCATGAGCGCGATGGAGATCTCGACGTCGGAGCGAGGGGCACCCAACGCAAAAGTTTTGAGCAGAAACATGGCGCCGCTGATTATACGGAAGTAGGTCCGCACAGGAGCGTGCTTGAGATAGTCGTTGGGCAAGAGACCATCAACAACAGCTCGCAGCAGGTTCCGACTTCCATCAACCACTTCCTTGACGTAGTCTTGGTCTTGTACACCGAAGCCACCCAGGTGACCGAGTGGTAGCTTTCCAAAGTAGTTCTGGGTCTGAGGGGATAGCTGATCATTTCCGTGGCCACTTGCGTTGCTCGCATTGTTCGTGCAGCGCTCTACAACGGCCTGAAGCGAAAGTGAATTGATGTAAATGCGCACGTACTCGTACTCAATGGTAAGGATATGGCGTATGTATGGCGGTAGCCGGTATCGCTCAAACTGGCGCCACCACTCCCGTAACATGGGAGTAAAATCCTCGAGCAGTTGGATGTAGCGACCGCTCTGTATAATATCTGTGGTGTGCTTGCGTGACCGGAAGAGCTTCTCGTTGCCCATGTACATGGCGTGGCTGATCCCTGCCCAACAGTGGATGATCTGGTCGTCCATTTCAAGGTCGGGAATATAGTTGAAAGAGCCTGAAATAGCAGATAGGGTGGTTCCAGGAGTTGCTCCCTCTGATGCTGGCCGACGTGGGGCCAGGACAGAGTCTGACTTGCGCAGATTCTCTGGAACCATGTTGGTCCAGCCAAGCCGACCGGCAAGCTGGCTTAGGTACACCAAGACTAGTCGCTTAATTCTGTGTGCGCGAAGGCGATAGGCCTCATCCTCATACTCAGGCCGTGCAATGGCGCCAGTGGCCAGAAGCTCTTCGATATCATCGAATACGCCCAGCTCGTACGCGAGACCCATAGCTGTGCTGAGGAGCATCCAACACATACGATCGCTTCTCCACGCAGGCTCGAGCCAGCTCTCAATGCGCTTTCCGCCAACGCCCGTGGTAGCCGACGGCCGTTGAGCAGCGCCATCCGGGCCCATGTTCGGGTCGGGGCCATCATAAAGCGAAGGCAGCATCAGCTCGTCGATAGCCTCTGCAGGTGGAAAGTGGAGTGCGCGCGGGTGCCACTCGGTCAGAATCAGTAGTGACTCGATAGTGCCCAGAGTCCTCAAGCTACCCTTGCGAAGCCCTCTCCATGGTGCGGTGCTCGAAGTCTGAGCTTCTTCGTGACCCATGGTGTAAGAGCCACAGAAACCACCGCCGAATGCCTCTTGCCCCCATACTACCCTTTCTATCATTCCTCGCAGGTATGTCCAAAGCTGCTCATGAATGGCTTGAGATCGACAACGACCGCCTGTACCTGGCACTTGTCGGTAACGTGAAGCGATGGTGAGCAGCGTAACTGTGAGTATCGGTTCTTCCGTAAGCAGTGTTAAGTGTGTTGAAGGACTCTTGAAAGTCGGAGGTGAGATGGGCGTCAGTGGGGAGAGGTAATGGTAATAGCTAAGCAGCTTGTCAGTATACCGTCACTCGGAGCCTATGCCAAAGAAGAATAGTGAAGAATAATGAAGAATCATACTAGTCGATGTATTCTATGGCCTCGTGTGCTGTAAACCACCCGGCCCTCACAAAACGGAAGCGGGCCCAGGCCTTCAGGGCATCGGCATACCCCGAATCGCTTGTCACATCACGTTTTGCAGTGAGCTGTGGATCGATAGGCGCATCTGCAACCGGAGCTTCTGGACGTGTGGAGGCACGACGGTTCTGCTGACTGCCGCTTTGCCGGCCTTCATCGCGGAAAGAGCTCTGTCGCCTACCAATGTCACGTGCGGGTACCGGGCGCGCTGCAGACTCGGCGGCCGGTACACGAAAGTTGACAGAGGCCGCAGCAGCGGTCTGGGATGTTTGACTGTTCGCTTCTGCCTCGCCAAGCTTATGCGGGCTACTTGGGGCCGGAGTTAGTATTTCTTTGGTCAAGTTCCAAGTATAAACACCCTAGTATTACCATCACACATACCTGTCGGTCGCGGCCTTGTACAAGAGGTCCAAAGCATCATGAGGGCCATAAACCTCCCGACGCATCAGGGTCCTCGCCTCCATGTTCTCGAGTGGTGTGTTGGGCGCATCGGCTTGGCTGTTCAGGCCAGCCCCTGATGAACGACCCGCTCGCTTGCCATCATTGCCTACGGAACCATGGCGAGGACGTGGGAGAGGTTGTGTCCTGCCTTGCGATCCACCTGGTGTGAGCGGCACGTCCGAGTACATCCGACGGTCTATCGGAGGAGAGCCTTCGTGGACACGCTTACGGCCATTTCGGAGAACGTAGTCGTCCTCGGCGCCGGACAGATCCTCATCGTCAGCCTTGCGCTTTCGGCGGGTAGCGCTGAAGTAGCATTCTTTGCTTTCACGGCGGCAGCGAACGCAGGGCGGGTCATGAGGGTTGTCGACGGAACCGAGGTCGCAACGGACCTTTCGCCTGCGACAGGGAACTAGCTCACATAGTCTCAGTAATTGCTTGGTTTGTGCGCCAACGAGTCAAGTCAGTGATTAAGAATTGCTATTTGACATACTGCATGCTTGATAAACCCTTCGGTGTTGTTGAGGCTGCTGGCCACCGGCACTTGCAGGGCCGGGTGCTGGTGCAGATGTGGCTGGCGAGGCCGACGAATGATCTGCCGAGTTCGAAGAAGGGTTTTGTTGATGTCTTTGCTGACGAGCTGCTGGTACAGTCTGACTATGAGTGGCTGGAGACGAGGGGGCGTTGGGTTTAGGTTTGGCGGTCACAGGAGAGCGCGAACGGGCTCTATAGGCGTCGTCGTCAGCGGCGGCGGTGGTTGTGTTTGTTTTACTAGCGCGATTAATATTATTGTCGATTGGAGTCGTGGTTGTGGCCGCTGTACTCTTTTCGACGGAATCCAACTCGAGCTCTTGCGCGGTCCCAGAAACTGATTCTCGAGCTCGGCTGGCGTCTGCAGCGGCTGAATTTACAGTTGCACCAGCCTCTGTCGCGGTGTTGTGCGTCGCCCAATCGTCGACAGACTTCACTGCGTACTGGGCCATCGCCGCCCAGACGAGTAAGCCAAGACCCGGAAGGGCAAAAAAAAAAAAAAAATTAAAAAGGGCAATAACCACCCAACCTTACCGCGCTCGGCGTCCGCTCTCTCCTTTCGCTGGGCTGATGTTGGGTCGCGCGACTCAATTACTGCCGCGCGGGGTGGAAAGCCATAAGGTTAAAGAGCTCGGTTTGCTACGGTTTACTTGACCGCCGACCGAGAGAGGGTGTTGAGCGGGGGGATTTGAGAGGTGGGCGGGGGCACTTGGGGCTGGATGCTTTTTGTTGCAATACAGTACAGGCACGGCCCCGTTTTAAATCCGGGGTCACAAGTCTTCATGTTCTACTGGTACGACGGAAGCTACGGAGTAGAGCTGTTGCCTTGCTTGGCTTGGGATGTTTCTAAGACTTTGATGAGACCCACTTTAGAACGATCACTTTGTAGGAAATGCGTCTGTCTCTATCGAACTCTTTTTGTGTTTGTGCCATACATGTAGAGGTTGTATGGTCGTAATTGGCGCTTAGCACATCTGTTCGTGTTCGGGCCAGTTGCCCTAATGGGATCAGTGCTGATGCCTCGTCCTGCAAAGTGTGAGGTCGGATTCCAGACCATAAAATTGGTCATAACAACCTAGTGCTGGAGATGGCATTTGTCAAAGCTGGGGAATATCATATGAGACTCCGGGGAAATGTGTGGCGCTGGATCAAAATGCGGAAACATGTCATGTGCTAATCCTGCCAGCCCAAGTCAAATACTGCAAGTACTAACTAAACAAAACAAAAAAAGGAATAAAAATAGAAACAGCGGAAGAAGAAAAAGGCCATGAAGCCACCAATAATCAAACAACAGAGTGCTAACTGAGCCCAATCCTCGACCCTAAACTCCGAGTTCTGTCACGGGGACAGAAGAGGTTCGAATAGCTGGGTTAAGTGAAACCAACTACCGCGTACACATCATTCCGTGTCGCCTCTGATCAGCCACGCTTCGAGTGTCTCTTTAACTATTAGGACGCTTTTGTCTTGTTTTTTTCGCCAGACAAGAAATCCTGAACGCCGTTTCCGATGCGATCCCCATCTCTCACTACAACAAAGCATTATTGCCTCCAAACCATCTAGGCCTCCCATTGAAGCCAAATCAACATCCATGGGATACTACTTAAGCCGGTGTCCTTGATCCGTTGTAGACTACGAGGTCCGCCATGTCAGCCATGCTCACAACTATAACAAAACCAGCCATGTTTTCGCCGCTGGTAAATAGGACCTGAAAAAAGAGAGGGAAAAACTTACAATGAACTCCCACAACATCTTTGTCAGGTTGTCTGGCATGGTATACAAATCCACGGAGAACTCCCCGGCTGCAGGGCGTATCGAAAACTCTGTCAGCAAATACACACAAATGTCTGCATTAGCGCCGGCACCCATCAAGGCAGCGGCGGGACCGGCTGTGAGAGGCTTACCATCGGGGTTATTAAGGACGTAGGTATCGTCGTTCCTGTGGTCGTGGATCATCTGGATCACCTGAATCAAATCATCCTCGCCCAGCTTCGTAAGCGCGCTTGCCAGCTTCTCCAGGTCCCACTGTTTCTTCTTCTTGCCCCCGTCTGCGCCTTTACGCGCCTTCCGGTCCTCGTCCGTTGGCAGCGGGCCCGAGTCGCGCAGCAGCGTCTGCAGGTGTTGCGAAGGGTTGCGGAAAGTGATCGTTTTGGTTACATCATACGTCGGTTTCATAAAGTTTAGATCGTGCACCACCGTCTGCTTTCCGCCCTTTTCGGTTGTGTAGAGGTCGATCGTCATCTCGAACTCACCCCATCCCTCGTTCGAGCAGCGGAAGGGTGGCTCGGTGAAGGCTGTGGTGAACCAGGCTTGTCAGCGTCGTCTTCGTGCTTCGCGACAGCGCCAGGCGCTCGGTCTCTCTGTCTCTTCATGACGTACTCTGTGTGGGGTTTGCGAACGACGGGTGCAGGTTGTAGACGGCTTTTGTGAAGCACTTTGCGGGCACTTTCTTTCCATTTTGATCCAGTAGGTAGATCTCTACTGACCACTCCTTCATTGGGAATCCTTCCATCTGCGGAGGCTTGTCTCTAGAACTTGATGTCAGCCCCATGCTCGTGACTCTGGATGCGGTCCAACTATCATAGGGCAGACATATGCATTTCACATTCGCCCGCTCTTCATCCGCGCTTCCATCAAACTTACATGTTATGTTGCTCTGTAACGAGCTTGATCTCGCGCTGGATCGAGAATCTGACGTGTTAATCTGGGAGCGTTCCGACAGCAGTGGATAGGAGCTCCTCTTCTACAACACGCGACGCTTGCTCGTACCTCGACAATCATCTTGTCTGTGTCTTCGACTCAAAATAATACTGGGATGCAATAGTATGGCGATGCGATTAACTGCAATTGTTCCGGTGCCTGATTAATTCCCTCCGTCAAGAATGGATGCGATAGCGAAAAAAACGGTTTGCTTGATTGAACGCTGTGACGTGATGCGCGTAAGGATAGAGGAGTGAGCTTGGCTGGATGGAACTGGGCGTCATCGGTCGCGCCAGCCACTTTTCTGGTGTAGTGGCGCACGCGTCTCGATTTAAGGGTTACAGGGGTGTACCTGGGTACGATACGTGCGTTGTACTGGGGGTTAGGGTCATCGACTCCCTCCTCCTGTTGTAGATCGTGCGTCTTGCTTAAACCTAGTCTAGGAACAGTTATCCATTTTTTGGTTCACTTTCCAGGCCTAGCAAAAACGATAGACCTCAACTCATTACCATATATGAGTCTACATCTCATTAGAGATCTTAGCCTCCGTACATCAATCAATCTATATTTATTTTAGAGTTCTCGCGATACAAGCATCGAGCTTAATTCGTCCTCATTATTATGAGGGGGCAACTACAACATTGACGCATCTCACTATCAAGGCATTGCTGGGCCCTTCAGCGGGCAAAAATTAACCTTAAAAGCAAATCATGCCCGGTGAATTCCGAAAAGTCCTTGATTATTTGACTGGCTTTTATTGGTTTAGGGGATAGGCAACCGCAGGCCAAGCCATCACTTGACAGCCTCGCGAAGCGGCAGGTAAGGTGAATTACACCTAGTTTTCTAAGGCTGACGGCCTATAGACTATGGGGTCGGGTAGTGGTTGTTCTTGGTGGGTGATGTGTCTTATGGGGTGCTGGCGGACAGGGTAATTTGCCCTTGGTGCGCTTTCAGTGTAACATAAAGACTCGAGGCTCCCTGATCTGGCGAGTCAAGTTCTCCGAGCAAGCCGTAGTCACCATCATTTTGATGGGCAAGCTCCGAAGGACGCAGGTCAACGAGTTCATGAGGCCTCAGCAGGCTTGTCCTCGGTCTTAGCCTCCTCCTTCTTCTCCTCCGCCGCAGGAGCCGCAGTCTCGGTCTCTGACTTGCCGAACAAGGCCTCGTTATCCTTCTGGGCCTTGAGGAAAGCATCCTTGAAGGAGTTGGCATCTAGGTGTAGACAACGTTAGCATCGGCTCAACTAAAGAAAACTCAAATTTATATTTATACGCACTTTCAGAGTTGGCAAAGCGGATGGCCAGTGTCACACCCTCAGGCTCGCCCTCGCTGACATCGGCAGCAGCATTCCACACCCAGCTCCTGTCGGAGCCAACATTGGGCGAGAGCTTCATCTCGGGAACGACTAAAAGGTTGGTCAGCACAGCGGCCTCTCGACGGTTCGTCGGAGTTACAATGGCCTAAACATACTGTAGTGGTTCGCGCAGACCTTGAGGGTCTTGTCACGACGCATGACAAGACGAGTCTTGCCGTTTTCACGGTGCTTCAGCAGCCTGACGTCGCCAGTTCCGCGCTCCTTCCACTCGCTTGTGTCCCTAACGAACTTGAAAAGTTTCGCGCGCATCTTGAAAAGTTGCTCTTCTGACTCCTCGTTGGTCTTGACCTCGACCTTCTCCGTGAGGCGGATCACAGGCTCGAAGTGGACGTCCTCGGACTCGGGGGCTTGGTCATCCTGATTCGTGGTCCATAAGTCAACTACTGGATTTCTTCCTTGCTGGACGGTTGTTCCTAGGAAAACTCACATCGTCACCAGCGGCAGCGGCGGCAGCAGCAGCAGCTTCACGCTGGGCCTTGGCACTGCCGGAAACATCGCCACGATCCTCATCCTCCTTCTTCTCCTTCTTTGCGCCACCTCCGAACATGGAGAAGACAGCATCCGAAGTGACTGGCTTGGACTGTCCGCATGCGATGCCGTACGTCAGTATTCCGAACCCATATAACCATATCCATGAATAAGTATGTCCCAAAATCCAACGCCAGGACCGCATAAGTCGGCGTTTCCAACAATGTCCCAAGGGCTGGGTGTCATCACGTACCTCCTCGGGCTTGCCAGCCTCGACGGGCTTGGTGGCGTCGGTGCTCGACATTGTAGAATTACAGATAATGGGTATGTTGCGATGCTATGATTTCTTTTCTTGTCGGATCAGAGTCTATAAATCGATAGCTAGATGGTCAGTACGAAAAATTGCTGCATGCAGCAAATGAATGATGTTGGGGCGGTACTCAGACTGAGGGGCATGTGGGGAATTTGGTGACGAGCCAAATGGTATCAAAGTCAAATAACATACGGGTACCTAGCTAGGGGGAGAAAAACCTTACTACTCACCTGGCAGGTATCGGTTTAGATGCAAAGCCGCTCGTATGTGCTCTTGTTACAGAGTTTGTCCAGGCGTGCAACGGAGGAATCACTACGAATAACAACAAAATCAAAGAGTTTGCCCCTCTTTAGTGGGCACTCTGGGATGGATACAATAGGTCAGGTACATTTAGTTTAGTGCCTGGGCCATATTAAAAAAACACGTCCTTCAATCTCACAGAGTTTCCCCGCCGCGCCTTGTCGCCAGCAGCAATGCTTAATACGCCTGGCAGGCGAGGCAGGTTACCCCTAAATTATGGAGGGGTCGTAGGTGGGGGGGTTGAATCTGCCAAGGGATTTTTAGGTACCTTAAGTACAGGCTCGAACTAGTGCGAGGGGGCTCCAGCATGTCACGTGTCGCTAGACTCACAACCATTACCATTTACGGCAACCCAGAGTTGGTCACAGGTAGTGACTCAGGTATGAATCCTGATGAGATTTCAAAATTTCATTTGTGCCATATTTCCGTCTAGCTTGGCCCGCAATCCCTAGAGCGCAGGCCTTGGTTATGGCCACTCAACTAATAATCCATCCATAAGTTTCTGAGCATGTACGTCGGTATACCGACATGTCAGAAAGTACCAGTCAACATAGTACTCGTGTCCCCGTAATGCACATTCCAGCAGAATAATCAGATAAAAGGCCGGAGATGTCATGCCAAATGGGTGATAGGGGAGAATGAAAAAAGAAGAAATAAAGAAGAAAAAAACGAATGAAATAAAGAAATGGACAGTCCATGATATGCGTAGCAAAAAAAAAAAAAAAAAAATTCCCCAACGCCTAGCCACACTCATCCTAGCCCCGACCCTGATAACGCCGTGAATGTCTGTCTTGTCCTGTATGATATGTGTTCATGGCTAATGAAAGATATGACGCAGGTGGCTCCTTCCCCATCGGGATGTCGACGTGGACTTCCGGTCCCGCAAAGCTCGTAACGTCAGCATTTGATGATGTTTGGCTTTGAGGTAATCTCGAGCCTGCGTCTGATACCGCTGGTACTCGGTCACTTCTCCTCTTATCTGAAGCCAAACAAGCCTAGATTTAATTTGGGCCTTCAGGACATTCAGTCTGAAGTCGTTGGCGCTGTCCTCGGCAATTCGAATATAGGGAGTAACCCTATCCTTGAATTCGTTCCGAGCTTTGACGAGCTTGTCACCCGTCAGCCCATGAGTTCTTCCCCAGTCTGCCACTTCGCCACGAATTTTGCTGGCATATGCAAAAAGCGTCGGCAAATAGTTCTGCTCGACTGATTTGGCCACTCCCTCCGCAGAACCGGTCAACTTTTTGGCGAGGTCCGAAAAGGCTGGGGGCAGTACGGTGGAGGTGGTCGTTACAGTAGTAGTGACGGTTGTCGTGGGCTTGGCTGCAATTGGTGTGATCAGAGCCTGTTGGACTTGACCTTGAATAGGCTGCTCGCACGCTTCGATAGGGGACCTGATGAGCGCGGCTCCCATCGTATTGAAAGTAGTAACAGCGATCAAAGACGCGAGGACAGCCATAACAATCCAAGCTTTATGGAGAAAGTCTGGGTTTTGGGCGTAGCGTCGAATATGATCCATGATGGTATATTTGCCACCACTCTGGGCCTTGCTCATCTTTTGAGGCTCAACAGGCTTTGAAGGCTTGGTGGGAACAACCTCCATGTCTTTGACGACCTCGCATGTCTGTGCCGGAGTGACCAAATCGACCTCCGATTCATACTCATCATCTTCATGTGTGGTAACTTGCTCTGCCTCCTCTGTATAGTCCTGAGGCTCATCAGCGTGGATATTAGCGTCGTGAGTCTCGTACTCGTATATATGGTCAACACCTGAAAGGCTCTCGTCGTCGCTCGGGCGAGCAAGAAGGTCCAACGAGCTGGCTGTAGAGCCGGCCGTCAAGCCATCTTGAGATTCTGTCTCGCCGTCTGTGTTGATAAGCTCGTACGAGTCGACCGCGCTGTCCTCATCTACGAAGAAGGCCTGCGCCATAATGTCTGGAGAACTAGAAGATATCCAGTTGGCAAGGCGTTGGTTGCCCTGAGGCCTGGGGAATCGTAGAGTTGGGACGGATGCCGATCCTCGCGAGGGCTCAGACATTAGCCGCAGGCGGCGTCAGGTTTGATGCTGCCCGCCCGACTCCTAAGTGTTGGCAAGCAGGGTTATGTTCTTCTTCCTTGCTGGCGAAACCAGGCTTGACTTTCACCACAGAGTTGAGTACCACCCGTTGCAGAGTATACGCGTTAGTTTAGGTAGCTTTTTCAGCGTTTAGTTGACTGAAGAAGTTAAGTGGTAACGCGGTAATCGCAGTCGCAACGGATTTGCCGGGTTATCTCGGGTCGGGATGCAGGCAGACAAGTGTAGTTGACATCAGATGCAAACAATACGGCTGCCTAGCGATCGGTTATGTGTTTTAGATGCCGTGGTTTGATTGAGAAAACCAAGTGAAGCAAGTAAATCCTACCTTAAAAGATATGGCGGTGTCTCGTGAGCGAGAACAAAGTGTGTGGTGAAGTTTTTGTAGCCTTTAGTCGAAGGCCAAACTGGTCAGATTTGGTCTCAGAGAAAGGTGAAGTGTTCGAGACAGCGCCCAACTACGAATGAATGTGAGGTAGTTAGTTGGCTGCTCTCTCCAGTGCTGGTTTCTGCCCCGCACTACCTTGTACCTTGTTAGGCAAGTAGCCTGATTAGATCAGGACTAATGTTAGTTGGGTAAGGTAGGTGTGCTCGGCCAGCTTGTTGCAGAGAGGCGTGAGCAAGGTGTGCATGTCTGCCCAACGTCGGTAACGAAGACTTATGACTCGTTGGCGATGATTAACAACCACTTGGATCAGAGATCAAATGTGTTTTTGGTCAAAAAGTTCAAGTCCTTTCATTATCTGTTAGAGAATGGGGAAATGTACGATATGAACAGCAAATGATAGGTAGTGGAAGGATGTTGGTACTGTCCCAAGGAGGTACCTGAGGGATCTAAGTAAGGGAGCCAACACGATAGTCGCCCCTCGCGGCTTTACGTCAGTCATTTGACCCCAGCTAGCAGACCCACAGTCTTTTAGCACAGCGAACCGCGGGGCCAATACTTAGAAACCTGAGGTACCTGCCGTTCGCACCCAAGTTGAAGTATACCAGCTTATCTAATCATCCGTCAAGTCGGCAGTTTTGACTGAGGAAAAACACCGAGGCACGGACTGCTAATGCGGATGGCAGGGTTGCCGGATCTGTCGGTTGTAGTCGGAAATCGACTAATATGGTCAATACCATTGCACCTACATTTATCGGTGAACAAAAAAAACCGGGGCATATCTTGAAAATTGACTGGTTCTCTTGATGATTGTTAGGCATGTCTTGATCATAACCTATATGCTTGGTGGAATTTTTAACATTGTATCTCATTTCCATATAGAAATATTAAGTATCCGGCCGGATAATCAAACTTGTCGCCTGAGCCTTGGTTCAGAACATCAAGTGAATCGTATTTCGTATCACAAACCACCCACAAGCATTTGGGTCCGACTCACAGACAATCGAGATTTTATTTAGACGTAATTTTTTTTAGTGGGATTATCACGCAATCATGGTAATCGGCCACACATCTGATTTGCCTTGGGTCGCCTCCCTTGGGCTTCCAAACCTTTATTATTTATTGTAATGTAATGAATGTACTTCAAATGTACTTGGCAAATCAATGGTGGGGGTAGGGGCTAGTGGCAGCCTTTGGCCTTGACAAGACAGATTGCATCGCATCGTCCCGTCGACCAGGAACATATGTAACCCGAAGAATGGGGGTTGTGGATCGCCGAAAATGGATGCTCAATTTCAAGTCATCGATGTTTCTGCCAGTAACATGGCGTTATCTCCACAACCCGCTAAACTTTAGTCCACCCACCTCCTTTTTTCTTAATCCCGTGGGAAGCATCCCGCTCGCTCACCAAGCCGAGATTGCGATTCATAAACATACATATGTATTGCATGGTAGGGTGCAGATGCATACGAAGTACTTGCATATCATCAACAAACGGTTCTGTTCAATTGACACAGATACCCCATAGCTTGATCGAGGCCCTCCGTCAGTAATTCATGATTTCTTGTAAAGCCGAGCACCTACCTAGATAGGTAAGGTAGGTACCCTAGATAGTTTGCTTGTGCCGATAACAGACAGCCTGGAAATGAACAGTTAGCATCGACCTGGAAAAGAGCCATAGAACGTGACAGATGAAATCAAACTGTGGGCTGCGTTGTCCCTGTTCAGTAAAAAGAGCTGGGGAATTCGGGATCCACATCTTAAATCGATCCCCACTACCAAAGGAGTCCACCGGCAAATGGGAGTGGGAAATCTAAGAATGCAATGAAAAAAATAAGAAAAACACGAAAGAAAAGCAGCACGGCCTGCCTGACAACACGACGAACGTGCAGAAATGCAATGCAAGTATTTTAGCGTTGTTGTTAGGATAAAGCTGAAGGTTAGCAAACTGTATTCTTGAAAAAGATTGATGACCAGTGTCGAATCGGTTTCGTTCCTAGGCGAAGCATTAACTGGTTAAGAAAACAGCAAGGTTTTGGAGCTGTGCTTGTGCCGTACTTGTAATTTTGTCACCCACTTCTCGCAGGGAATCTTGCAGGTCAATTTGATGGGCACTGCAACCCGGGCATTTCACTGGGTACCTTAGCTTACCCTCCATACCACCCCCTTCTGGAGGTATTCACCAGTTCTGGTTAGGTCAGGTAGCTGGGGTCCTCAACTTTCACATCGCCTCTTTTTCCCTCCCAATCTCCCGTCTCTTCGCTGCGAAACCCGCCAGTTCAATTCAGCTCCGACCAGCAGTTCGGAACGCACGATCCCATCAATCCATCGTCATCCACCAGACAAGCCAGTGCCGACCGCTGTATTCGATTAACGGGCGCCAACGATGGATTCACAACGGTCAAATGAGGTTTCGCCAGAAGCCATGCAGGCGCGCATCCAGCAGGCGCGTCGCGAGGCCGAGACTCTCAAGGACCGGATCAAGAGGAAAAAGGACGAGCTTGCCGACACGACACGTCAGTAAATTTCAATTCCGCGACAGAATCATTCTTTTCTTGCACGCCTGGGGGATTTTCTACACGGTCGCCGGTTGGGAGCTGCTCTTTGCTGCTGGTTCAATTGACCAGCCATGAAAGCCCCTGGCGCTTCCTCCCCGACCGAACCACCAGGCCAGAGACCTTTTTGTTGCCATTGCGCCGTTTACTAACCTCGAACGTCTTTGGATTACAGTCCGCACAGTTGCTCAGCAAGCACATGAGCCGATCCCCAAGAACCAGCTGATGAAGGCCAAGCGAACCCTCAAAGGCCATCTCGCCAAAATCTACGCCATGCACTGGTCCACTGACCGAAGGCACCTCGTTTCAGCATCTCAGGACGGCAAGCTAATCATCTGGGACGCCTACACAACGAACAAGGTCCACGCCATTCCCCTAAGATCGTCCTGGGTTATGACATGCGCCTACGCACCGAGCGGCAACTATGTGGCGTGCGGTGGTCTGGATAACATCTGCTCAATCTACAACCTCAACCAGAACCGAGACGGCCCGACAAGGGTGGCTCGCGAACTCTCGGGCCACGCCGGATACCTTTCGTGCTGTCGCTTCATCAACGACCGAAGTATTCTTACATCATCAGGAGACATGACCTGCATGAAGTGGGATATTGAGACAGGCACCAAAGTCATCGAGTTCGCCGACCATTTGGGTGATGTAATGAGCATCAGCTTGAACCCTACAAACCAAAACACCTTCATTTCGGGTGCCTGTGATTCCTTCGCCAAGCTTTGGGATATCCGTGCAGGAAAGGCTGTGCAGACTTTCGCCGGCCACGAGTCGGACATCAACGCCATTCAATTTTTCCCAGACGGCCACTCTTTCGTCACGGGATCCGATGATGCCACCTGCCGACTTTTCGATATCCGTGCCGACCGAGAGCTCAATGTTTATGGAGTCAGTGCTTTTCCAAAGTTCCTCGAAACAGCCGTATCACCGGTGGTTGTTCCATCGCACTGACATATCAATCTTCTAGTCCGAATCTATCCTCTGCGGAATCACATCTGTTGCGACATCGGTTTCAGGCAGGCTGCTTTTCGCAGGTTATGACGACTTTGAGTGCAAGGTGAGTGGAAGAAGGAAGGAGAAGAAGCTATCTGGGAAAGTGAAGCTCGCACGTAGAAGATGTTGCTGACTGTAATTAATATAGGTCTGGGATATCACCCGTGGCGACAAGGTCGGATCTTTGGTCGGTCACGAGAACCGGGTCAGCTGTCTGGGCGTGAGCAATGATGGCATAAGTTTGTGCACTGGTTCATGGGACTCTCTGGTACGTTTTCTCTGCGCCTGCAGATCACAGTTGTGGAGGACCACAAGCAACAACAAACAAGCCATCGCATTTCTGGCTAGCCTCTCGATTCCAGAGTTTTGTTTTGCTCAATTACTGACATACTTGCTTCTTCTCCTGTACAGCTCAAGATCTGGGCATACTGAGCACACACCGACAGTGATTACCCAAGGATCTTTATTCTATACTCTGGATACCCCACAAAGAATCCGGCCGGGGGGAAGCTAAGAACAAATCTCGAAACCTTTCAAGCAGCCATATGCGAGATTCACCTTCTACCTGGTCTCCTAATTTTACTGCCACAAAGCCACTGGACTCTCGACGGCTGCTCGAAGCAGGATCTTTGTCGGCAGTACTTTCTTGTACTAGCACGCTTTCCTTTCGGGTTCAGATGTTACCTACCTACCTATCTGATATTGGCACGTTACGCTTTCATTCAACCAGCGAAGATTTGGTCACAAAAAGCTGATGGGCAGACTACATGGCGATGATTCACCTGCTACACACTGATTTCCTTTTTATTTCCTCTTTTTCTGTTCCTGTTCCTTTTCCCCTCTGCTTTTCCTGTTTCCCTTGGTCTTGTAAGTCCGGCAGCGATGTAGCTACCACCTTGTTCAGTTGGCTATACCTTGCATGTTATGTTACTTTTTATACTTTATACCACCGCCATCACACCATTTATGTCCATTTTATGTTGTTTTCGTTATATCTAGGTTGTGTCGGCTTACGTCGGAAGGGAGAAACTTACACGTGATTTCGGGTTTGGGTGGCCACAGGAAACCCACCTAGTCTAGGTTTTCTTTGGAACCTCGCGGTCCTGTCTCGGGTGTTTGCGAGGGGAGTTTGAGGTTTTACGGAGGCCCAAAACAGTTAATGGAAGTCATTTTGCCGGAGGGAGCCTTGCTTTTGGGGCTGTAGTCTGAGTTGGTAAGGGGGGTGGTTGTCCTCTTGACTGGTTTCTCGATTCTCGGACGTGGGGAATCGATTACGGGGCAAAACAAAAAAAAGGCTGTTGTGTTCTTACTACCTGTATCTATCTACTCGTTCACGACAGCTCTGCTTAATCTATTCTAACATTTACATCTTGTGTTGCATTACGTGTTGTGGCACTGCTCTGAGTGGGCTATGTATCATTGGCACTAACGTTGGATATATTCCAAATATAGAGAGATCGTCAGGTCAAATGCATAATCGACACGCACGAGGTAAACGAAAGACGCATCGGGAATGTGGGTGATGAGATGGCTTTATGTTTAAGCAAAGTGGTCCCGATGACGTGGTTCATACATGCATGGCACCAGTGAGGTGAGAAAGAGGGTTTTTTTTTTAGTCTTTGGAGTATCCCACATTTTGGGAAACATTTCATATCCTCATCAGGAGTCTAGACACTTAAAGTAAACAAATGTTGAGATTGTGAACAGAGAGTGTGGTTAAATTTTCCAAAAAGGGGGATGGGGTGTGGTTACGGGAAATGTGTTCTGGCTGAACCCAAAAAAAAAAAAAAAAAAAAAA